>NC_074713.1:27057748-27242748 GCF_947242115.1 Biomphalaria glabrata
TTACTGACGTTGAGGGGGGACTCTATTGAAATGCTAATTTTATTGTATGTCTCATTACTGTTTATTTTCTGGGCTTTTTTTTCTGTCTCTGTTGTAAATTGGACGAAAGAGAAAAAAATAGTATAGAGAGAGACCCCCCTCCCCCTCGCCCCCCAGCCGTCCTCCCCCCACCCCATGGTCGTGGAAGTAAATAACTCTTGCCTTCCTGCCTGCCATCGGCGATCAGACATTTATGTGCCAAGTTAGCCTGGACAGTAAATGCTTACAGACAGACTGACTGACAGACAGACTGACACGAGTGTCATAGGGAAATTATTGTTACACTGTATGTACCGCTGACGTGCTCTCGTCTCCCCCCTCTTCCCACACCCCGACTAACTTAAATAGTTGTTTTTTTCACACACATACACATTATTTTTTAAAAACTCCTTTTTAATTAATAAAATAACCAAATTGGAAAAAAAAAATCTAAAATATGTGTAGGCTCATTTCTGAAATTCTTTATCAATGAAACATGTGTTCAAAATGTATTATGATAGTGTATACATCTTTTCTGTGGTCGGCCTAGTCTAGTGAAATAGTGTATAAAAAGATAATTAAAAACAAAATTACAAATCAGATGCGGCCCCCATCAAATTCACCAATGGACGAGAAATATATTCAAGCCATATTCTTGTTTTGATCGTTCAAAGACATTTTTAAAATTTGGCGTTATTTTTCACATAAAAGCAAACAGTGCAACACGTCGTCTTTGATAAAACTATGCTGGAATAAGTAGAGTAGCGTTAATTGATCACTTAGGCTCAGCATGGAAACATCCCGATACAGTGTTGGTCGCACCTAGTGCATTAGTTCAGGGTGTCACTCCTCCCCACCAACTTTCTTGAAATATGTTCCAATGAACACTATTGTTAGTTGTTTTTTTTTGGTTGTCGTTGTTGTTGAACCAATACAGTGATCTGATTTCCTACTTTTATTGATTTTTATACTCAAATGTAAAATCCCAATGTTTATTACATTTATTCAAATGTTATTGCAAATTTTACAATAATATTTAATTAAAATTATAGACTTAACTTCGTATGAACAGGTTTCTTTTGTTATACTTTAAGACAAAAATGGTATAACTTTGTGCAGTATCATTTTACACTTAAACTACCATCTAGATGTGTCTAGGCAAATTTGGGCATATATCTAGAGATCTTATTATTATCTTTTCCCATGTGTCTGCTTTTACCAAGTTATAATTTTTCCAACTTGTTTGTCACCCCCAAAATGGTGTCGACCGGTGCGGACCTCCCCCCTTGACCCCCCCTCCAGTGACGCCACTGCTCCAAGATATATCTTGAGATTTTATTATAATCTTTTCCGATGTGTCTGCTTTTGCCAAGTTATAATTTTTCCAACTTGGTTGCCACCCCCAAAATGGTGTCGACCGGTGCGGACCGCACCCTCGTCCCTACCCCCCCCACACACACACACACTGACGCCACTGCTCCAAGATACCAATTTTTTCCCCACAATTTTGATTAATATGTTGGAGTAGACGTAGTAAGAAAAAGAAAATAAGGGGGAGCCTGCATAGGCTAATACATTATTACCCACTAGTAGGCCTACTAATCCTGATCATAATCGCTCTGTTTACTTAATAAATCTAGACTAGATCCAGAATATAGAATATATATAGAATCTAGATCTAGACAAGATCTAGATTTCTTGACTAGATCTACATCTAGACTAGATCTCTAGACAAGTTCTTGATCAAGATCTAGACTTGATAGAACTAGAACTAGAATCTAGAAATA
Source organism: Biomphalaria glabrata (assembly GCF_947242115.1). NCBI lineage: Eukaryota > Metazoa > Mollusca > Gastropoda > Planorbidae > Biomphalaria > Biomphalaria glabrata. The sequence goes on from NC_074713.1 coordinate 27,059,554, forward strand.
AAATCTAGAAATATAATTCAGACTATGGCTGCCTGGTCGCGCGGTTTGCGCGCTGGACTGTCGTTCGGATTTATCGACGGTCGAGGGTTCAAACCCTGCCCGCTCCCATCCCCCGTCGTCCTGCGGGAGGTTTGAACTAGGAAGTAAACTATCTTCAACTCTGAAGGAACATCCGAAACATGTAAAACATTTTACAAACATAAAACAGACTAGAGCTAGAATTGGAATCTAGTCTAGAAATATATTTCTAGACTAGTTCTAGATCTAGTTTAGATCTGGATCTAGACTCTAGATTTAGATCTATCTAGATCTCGCTCTATAATCTAGATATCGATCTAGAATCTAGACTAGGTTTAGGTCTAGACTAAATAAACTCTAGATAAAGATCCAGAACTAAATTTATTGCCTAATCTAGACTAGAATCTAGACTAGAATCTAGACCAGATCTAGACATCTAGAAATAGAATCATAATCTACAAGAGCTAGATCTAGGTCAATATGATGATCAGGATTAGTAGGCCTACTACTGGGTTATAGTGCACATTTGCATCAGATTCACTTCTTGATGTGATACTACTGCTTAGATTATAAATAAATCTGCACCCCTAAGCTATTAGAAGATAAACTATTTTCTTAATGGATTATAAATGTAAATTTTGCTCAAATTATTTAATACAATTAAATCTAAATTTAGATCTATGTCTAGCCTCTATTTATTGTAATTTAGATTGTTGTCAAGTGTATAGCCTAATGAGGATATGTGAAAGCTGTGCGCTATAAAAGTAGTTCGGTTGTTTTTTTTCTTAACTTACAATTGAAACGAAGTTCGTATCAAAATTCTTTTTAAAAACATTTCCATCAGTATTTCATTCAATGAGCTAGTATTTAAATGGAATATATATTTTATAATAATACATTGATGCTTTTTCATTGTGACCTTAGATGCATTTTTTTTACCAATGCGCGAATCTATGAATGAAGCTTGATTTATTAATGAAGAAGTCTGTGACCATTTTAATTTAAAGACTTACCTCTCCTGAAGTTTTTCATTTAATAGTGGTGTATTCTTTTTTTGAAAAATCTGCTTGCATAGATAGTTTTAAAATTAGTTGGTTCACTTTCGGAAAAGAAAAAAGTAGCCGTTGCATTAGAACTTTGAATGATCTAAAATATCATGATGTCCGATTTTCATTTTCTCTTCTAGTTTCTGATATCTAAACGAGACGGACGGACGGACATACAGACAGGCCACACAAAACTAATAGCGTCTTTTCCCCTTTCGGGGGCCGCTAAAAAAGAGTAAAGTTCCCCTTTCAGACCATGAGGTCTATAGGGCTGATGATGTTAAGGTCATACCAATTTTTTATTTATTTTTTCTTTCCTCATATTAATAGGAAACGCTATCTGTATCTATGGACAGATCAATCACCATGAACTTTCACAAGGTCCATGACATGCATTAGCATATTTCGCGATCTTTTTTTTTACCAAGCTAGATCTAATTCTAAGATCTCATCTTTGCCAACATAATTTATATTTTACTATTACACGTGTATATAAATATTCGTATATACGTATATTTAGACTTTAGACGTAATATATATATATATATATATCTATATGGCCTCCTTCAGTAGCAAAGCGACTATGGATCATCTCATGGAAATTAGACAAATGCTTTAGGCATTAGATGTGGCCGAAACAATTGTCCCCAACTTTCTTCCTAAGGTAATTTCTGTATTGGATAAAGTAGAAATATTATTCAAAACAAGAAAAATATAAATTAATATAAGTTAAGTGTAATTTTACCATATATGTGGGGGGGGGGGGGCTCTGGCTGAGTGGGGCCTGGGTTCGAATCTTTGGGAAGTCTAGGACTTTGAATTTCGAGATTTTAGGGCGCCCCTGAGTCGACCCAACTCTGACTTTAGTTCTGGAAAGTAAAGGCGGTCGGTCATTGTGCTGGCCAAATGACACCCTGCTCATTAACCGTTAACCAAAGAAACAGATGACATTGATATTATTAGCCCTATATATCGCAAGTTATATTTATATTTATTTATATTTTTTTTTTGAAAACGGTTCTAACGATTTTCTTAAAAATGTCAAGGTATATGTATATAAATGAGAAAAAAAAATCTCAACTAACTTCAAGTCCGATCACCAATACACAATCACACAGTATAACAATGTCTAAATCTTTCCAAAACCAACGAGCACATACTGATGTCACTGTACTGGTCTAAGTCACCCTAATTATTCGTTGAACCATTCATGTCTAACTTTATACTCCTTGTTCTATTTGTTATTAATGCTAAAATCGAAACAGACAGAGATGGGTTAAACATGCTAGAAGCTAGAGACTTTCACACCATGGCTCAAAGGGAACGCGTTAGGCGTGCAAGACTTGGATTTGAACCTTGGGTTCTCCAGTTCCAATCACGTGCAGTGCCATTCAATTATGTTCAGGAGAGAAATAAAAAGAGTAAGTACTGAAAAGAAAATTTAGACATAAGCCGATTTCCTCGGCTGAACCATATCCTTACTCTCTCTCCTGCTTTTTTTTTTGTCTTCCTTTCCCTTCTTAGAATAAGTCCAGGCGACGGCCCTGTGCACGAGTCACGGAGTAAGGATCTAGTCACGTGCTCGACCTATATCCCAGACGTACGCCTGGACGTAATGCCTTGAGTCATTTTGGGAATAATTCTTTCGCGCCAATGTGTTGGAGCTGTTAGCCTAAGTGTCTAACTACAGCAGTCTAAAAATGGGTGTAAAAATTCTTAGAGTACTCTACCCCTGATAATTTACATCAGCTTTACACAAAAAATACCGTGAGGTTTACTTACGAAATTAGACTTCTATGCACACTCATTCTCGGATCAAGTTGAAACTTTGCACAATGGACCTCATTCACCAATCGTAAACAAACAACTTTTAGCCACGTGATTCTCTATCTCTTCTAAACAAATTACGATATAATTTTTAATACACAATGGCTATCACGTGACAGTTTTTTTTCGTTACTTTATCAATATTATCACGTGACTAAATGTTGTTTGTTTACGATTGGTGAATGAAGTCCATTATTTCTTGTACCTTACACAAACAAGAATCAATTTTAACAAAGTAACTCAACTGAGTTAATTAATTATTGGTAATTAATTATTTAGTTTGGTATTGAACTAGGGAAAGAAATTGTACTTGACTTGTGCGACGGTATAAGTTGAATTAATCCCCCTTATACTTTGTGCATAGAATTAGGTCGTCGCTTAAAAGTTTGAATCTAATAATAAATGCTATGAGACCTTCTATTTTCATAAACACTTCGCTGGCACAGTGGTTAGTGTATTAGTCGTACAACTTTTTCTTTACTAAAATGCATTTAAAAAACTATCACGGTAAACTTCACAAAGATACACATCTTCTTCTCCTCCCCCCCCCCCCTTTCTCAACAGACATAGAACACTGAGGAAGCTAAAAACACGAAATTGCGCTATATAAAAACAATGGGTAAAAATATGTCTTATCGCTCAGATTTATTATTGTTAGTCTAGATCTATTACAAATTTGATTACATGATGGATTTTAACCTCTAGATACAATAACCCTTAATATAAACTGTTTTTAAAAGCATTTCTTTTTGTATTCTTATTGTTTTTAATAATCTTTCTACTTCCTCCAATAAAGAAATTTCCTTAGGAAGGATTCCAAGTTCTAAACTTCATTACCCAGACGGTCTTGACCACTTTCAAGCCCCATGACCAACTCATGTTTACTGACCCAGGATGACTATTCAATGCAAAAGGGCAACATTAAAAAAACGAAAAACAGCCCGAGTTTAAATTTGATGTGATACTAGAAACAAGGAAGGTATTATGTCCTCGGGGATTTATTATCCTCATAAAAATTATTAATATGAAATTAATCAAGCAGAAACGTCAGCGCGCGATATAGCAGAAGTCTGTAAATACCTGGGGATGTCATTTTAATGTAGATTTTATGCGTGGCCTTTCACAGATTTCACTTGCTTAATGAGGGGATGGGAAACGCACGCCCTGTGTGTCTGAGTGTAACCATTTTAGTGATACCAGTGGGCTTCCGTAATTTCTATATTTCCTTCAAAGCGTTGGATAGCCACAACTTGTAGGAGTTACTGACTCCTTTGTGTTTCCATAACTTTATTTTTTACTGACACCATTGGTTTTCCATAACTTTTTATTTTTTATTGACACCATTGGTTTTACATAACTTTTCTACTTTTTACTGACACCATTGGTTTTACATAACTTTTATTATTGACACGATTGGATTTCCATACTTTTTATGTTTTCTGACATCATTTGGTTTCCCATAACATGCATGTTTTCAGACACCATTGGGATGCCGTACATTTGTACAATTCCTCTATTCAGCCTGTAAATTCATCAACAAAACCTGGAACCTGGACAATGATCTCGAAAACGGCTGTGACAATTTTTCTAGTAATTTGACAGTTTATGTATATCTTAGGGAAAAAATACTTGCAAATAGGTCACAATGGGAAAACTCTTGTTTGTCTGTTTTGATTGTTTTACATTTAATATTGAAATACTTACATTTGGTCTGGAGACTTTCTCTATATCTTGAACACATATTTCTGAGGGTATTCCCGCATGTCTTCAGGATTAAAGAGTTCAATCCATAGACATATATATATAGACTGGACGATAAAGAACAAATTATTATCGGAAATATTTGGGAAAAGATAAGTGTGTAGATCCACATCACAAACCTATATATATTTGCCTATGTCTATGATTATAAAACAAAGACAAAATATTGGGAATATGGCAGTTTTGCACTTTTCACAATTAAAGATCAAAGGTATATATTGGCTGAAATGTTAGTCCTAGAATTTATAGCTCAATCGCCGCCATTTTTTTTTCACATAGATATAGTACATAAAACATATTGACTCCCCCCAAATAAAAATAACTTCCTACTTCCAGTCTATATTTATTTATGTCTATGGTTCAATCATATAAAGCCGTTCATTTTGCACACCGTCCTCTAAGTGGGAATCAAAGACATTATCATTGTTAGAATAGTATATGGGCCTTCTCTGAGTCGATTTATACATTCGCTTAACTAGAAAAAAAATGTTTTATAGAGGAAATAGGAGTGGGGTAAAAAAAGATACATTTTGTTACAATCTATCATTTATTAGTATCGAGGGAAATTATCGCTGTTACAAATGTTGGTCAGTTTTATAAAAGTGGAATAGTTTTTAAAAAAATGTTTAGGTTACGCATTTTATTTTACTGACACCATTAGGTTTCCATAACTTTTTTTTTTATTGACACCATTGGATTTCCATAACTTGTATATTTTACTCAATCCATTAGATTTACATAACTTTTTTTTTATTGACATCATTGCGTTTCCATAACTACCATATTTATATTTTACTGACACCTAAGCTTTTCAAAGCCTGCATGTTTTACTGGCATTATTGAGATTCCAAAACCTTTTTTTTTTCTGACATCTTTGGGTTTTCATAACTCCTCATATTCTACTGACACCATTAGGTTTCCATAGCCTGCATTTTTTACTGAGACCATAAGGGTTCCATAACTTGTTGGTACATCCAAGGGTCACACGACAAGGACATAAGTAAAAGCTTGTATAATAGTGTGTCCTGGTATAAAAATGTGTCCTTGTATAATAGTGTGTCCTTGTATAATAGTGTGTACTTGTATAATAGTGTGTCCTTGTACAAAAATGTGTCCTTGTATAATAGTGTGTCCTGGTATAAAAATGTGTCCTTGTATAATAGTGTGTCCTTGTATAAAAATGTGTCCTTGTATAATAGTGTGTCCTTGTATAATAGTGTGTCCTTGTATAATAGTGTGTCCTTGTATAATAGTGTGTACTTGTATAATAGTGTGTCCTTGTATAGTAGTGTGTCCTTGTATAATAGCGTGTATTTGTATAATAGTGTGTATTTGTATAATAGTGTGCCCTTGTATAATAGTGTGTCGTTGTATAATAGTGTATCCTTGTATAATAGTGTGTCCTTGTATAAAAATGTGTCCTTGTATAATAGTGTGTCCTTGTATAAAAATGTGTCCTTGTATAATAGTGTGTCCTTGTATAATAGTGTGTCCTTGTATAATAGTGTGTCCTTGTATAGTAGTGTGTCCTTGTATAATAGCATGTATTTGTATAATAGTGTGTATTTGTATGATAGTGTTTCCTTGTATAATAGTGTGTACCTATATAATAGTGTGTACTTGTATAATAGTGTGTCCTTGTATAAAAATGTGTCCTCGTATAACATGAACGAGTTGTATTGAACAGGCGTGTACGTTCACAGAAACTATGTGTACATGTCTTGTCAGAAACTATGTGTACATGTCTTGTCTAGCTCTGGTCCAAAAGTCGGGATTTAATGAAGCACAAACAAAACATTGCTGCAAGATACTTGCTACACTGCTACAAGATACTTGCTACACTGCTACAAGATACTTGCTACATTGCTACAAGATACTTGCTACATTGCTACAAGATACTTGCTACACTGCTACAAGATACTTGCTACACTGCTACAAGATACTTGCTACATTGCTACAAGATACTTGCTACATTGCTACAAGATACTTGCTACATTGCTACGAGATACTTGCTACACTGCTACAAGATACTTGCTACACTGCTACAAGATACTTGCTACATTGCTACAAGATACTTGCTACATTGCTACAAGATACTTGCTACATTGCTACGAGATACTTGCTACATTGCTACAAGATACTTGCTACATTGCTACAAGATACTTTACGTCTTGAGCGATAGAATACGTCATATTACAATCAATTACTGACGTATTTAGATCCTGATGGATAGTGGTGTGGTATCGCAATAACATTTTGATGGGTATCGCAATAACATTAGTTAGGCCTATAGTTATTTCATAACTATTTTAGACTTTCTACAAATCTGACCACCTTTAGTAGTTGACATGGCGTTGAGGGTAAGTCTAAAATTAATTAATAAAATCGAAGTAACCAGGGCGTTCTTAAAGTTAATATCTAGACCTTTGTAGAGTCTGTAGACTAGTCTGTTTTAAACCAGTTAATCAAGCACCATATATGGTTTATTTTTGAATGCATAACATTTATTTTCTCTATACTTAACTTACTTCATATAACGAAAGTCGAGTTAAGACTTCAAGACTTTAGGCAAAATGTCAAAGACTAAAGGTTAAATGTTAAACTGTGATGGTCAAAGGTGACATCTAAAACAGATGAAACACTTCAGGACATAAAACTTAAATGTAAAGAAGCACTAATACCTAAAACACTCAACTTACAAATACTAAAGCGCAATCTAATAAAATACTTAGTCTAAAAACTAAATAAAGGCACATTTCTTATTCAATAGACTAGGACAAAGTCATAAAAGTGCTCTTTTTCCGTAGTACCTTTAGAGCATTCAGCGGGATACCTGAAATAGCCTGGATAACCAATAACTTAGCAGATTTTAGTCTCGAATTAACATGCATGACTAGATTAATACGTGGATACGATTAAGGCGTAATTATCTTCTCTTTTGAAGGGACGTCTGTAATGTATAAGATAAGACGATATTTCTTAGATCTCCTTGCATTAGAACATCTAGTCTTGACCAAATAGCGAGTTAAAGGCGTTTGAAACTCCGATATTAAACTCAATTTAGAGTTTAGAGATTGTATAGTTATTATATAGTGATATAACAGAAGACAGGACATATCCTCCTGAAAACAGTTTCAATTTAGTTGTTTTTTAATATATAAATAAACTTTTTTGCTTTAAAAAAAAACAAAAAAAAAACTCATTTATTTCCAGAAAGCAACTTTTTTTTTTCCAGATATTTATTTTAGGTTAAGTTTTTTTATCTGTTTCTCGGCTATTAATGTTCAAACTGAATCAAATTAACAATGACCAGTTCACGAGACTACAGAGAAACCTGCCACGTGATTGGCTGGTTCAGCGACACTCGTTCACGCCCCTTCAGAAATTCGGGTGGGCGTGCTCTGTGTGTGGGGGACGTACCAGGCGAGTCCAAGCTGACACGATCAGGGGGGGAACGATTTTTTGTGAGAGGGCAAGATTTTGACACACGCCAGTAGCGAGTCATCGATAAATGCATCGCTTCGGTGTGAACGCGGACCCGGCGACTTTGCTGGGGTAGAATACGTCATGGTTTGGTGGGGGGGGGGGGGGTCGGAACCAGCGTGACTCCGAGGCATTGGGTGCCAGCCAGGCAAAGGAGTGATGCGCTAAAACCTAAGTCTACAGTAGTGTCTTAAATACAACCAATATAGAAGTCAGAGGTGGGCATTGTAAACATGTACAACTAGGACTAGGTTTCCCCTCCAATACAGAGACTTACATTGAAATGTCATATTTCTTTGCTATTTCTTGACATTGCATATAGTTTTGGTCACCATGTACTAAATTTTTAAATATTATTTAGATGGCCACATACGAACCGAAATATTTTCTTTGTCAGTAAATCATGTATTTAAACAATGACCCATAATGCAGGATATACATTTGGAATCTGTTTTTGTCATCAGAGTTCGGCGTCTCCTTGTTGAAACATGGGTTCCAGTTCCTTGTTGAAACATGGGTTCCAATTCCTTGTTTAAACATGGGTTCCAGTTCCTTGTTTAAACATGGGTTCCAGTTCCTTGTTGAAACATGGGTTCCAGTTCCTTGTTTGCGGATATCTCAATAAGATGCTTCTGTATTAGTATGGATTCATCTGGGATAGTGATCTGAGATTGTGTCATGAGGGGAAGGGTTCGACCGAAACCAGTCGTTACAGTAGGCCTCAATACTGGCCCGTGACGTCACAACCTATGGGCAGTGGAGACCAATAGCTCGTTGCCAGGTAGTAGAGACCAGCGACTACCGTCATTGAGCATAGGAATAACTGACCACTGGTCACTAAACTAAGGAATAAGTGACTGCTGTTCATTGGACTTAAGACTGACTGACTACCGGTCATTGGACTAAGATCTAATCGACTAGTAGTCATTGGACTCAGTAATGACTGACTACTGGTCATTGGACTAGGACCTGACGGACAACTGGTTTCATCTGCTATATCCGATTACAAGTGTGACAGAAAGAAATGTAGACATGGTGTTTATCTTGAGTTTCAACTTTGGACACTTTTCATCTTCGTTGTATTGCCTTTAACATCTATATTCTTATAGTAAGAGATAAATGATGAGTACAGAATTTCACGTGACCCAGATGTGACCTGAATATTTTGCCACAACTAATGCAGACAACCATGCTCTCCTAGAAGACGGCGTAGATGGTGTAAAGTCATTACTTACTTTTCGGTAGCTGCGCTGGGTCGAAAGACACAACTGGGTTGGACACCTGTTCCGTATGGGGGATGACCGTCTGCCAATAGCATTTTTTTAGTTGTTGTTGAGCTTATAGGGGGATAGTGTCTTGTGTCTTATAAAATACAGACATTACTTTAAAAAAAAGTTTATTACGTAATAGGTGTGTCCCTAGGTAAATTTAGTCATGCATGTTAATCAATAATGAAGGTAACCGTCAATGATCAATAAACTGAATCTCGAAGTCCATAAAACCTGCATCTCTCTCTAAAGCCGCCCCCAAAGTATTATGGGACACAACTTTTTGTTACACTCAAAATCCTAGTCTTGTTTTGAATAGTCGCGTCACTGTCGCTCAGCCAAAAACTTTTTACCCTTTTGACGAAACAAATAACTTTTCACTCTAAATTCTTAATTGTGTCCTAACAGACCAATGACTTTAGTTGATCTAGCAAAGAACTCAATAATCAACAAATTGTCTTGCATTGAGTCAGTGGATTTTGATCATTGTATTTTTTTTAACTAATAAATTTTTAGCTTAGGTATCTAACATCAGTAGTTTAATTGACTGACTTCAACAGACATCGATGATATGACACACTGTACTTACTATTTAGACACCTTTAGACTGACTATTTAGTCTTACTAGGTCACTATTCAGACATTATTCTGACCCCATAGGTGGCACTAACATTTATAATTTGCGTGCGGCATAACTTACAAAGAAAGTTAAAAAACAACAACAACAACAAATGTTGGTCATCCAAACAACATCCTTGTGTTACCTCATCACAGTGTTCTCTACCATCACCCATCCTACTTTCAATATCATCACCAGCAAAAGCTACAACATTCATACACTAGAAGACATCACCATCTAGCACCTCTCTTCTTCTCCGCCTCTGTTCACGCACTCAGTCGAGGTCTCGTGTTTTCAATTGCCGTTCCGAACTTGTGAAATTCCACACCAGGTCTAGCGTTCTGGACTCTTTGCTACTTAGGTTAGCAGGCTGGCGCCATGCAGAATTCTTTATTGCTTTCTCCAGTCTTTCCCCACCATCACATATATACACTTTCTTTCTTTTTTTTTTTCTTACTTTCTCTCCTTCCTCATCTACAGTTCCTTATCTCCCAACATCACTGCCTCCACACATACCGTAGAGTTGAACAGCTGAATAGTGCCAGTCTAGTCCACAGTCTGTTTGAATGTTTGCTGGTGTCTTTGTTTTTCAGTATATGCAGGAGAGAGAGAGAGAGAGAGAGGGAGAGAGAGAGAGAGGGGGGAGAGAGAGAGAGAGAGAGAGAGAGGGGGAAAGAACGAAAGATGGAGAGAGGTAGAAAGAGAGAGAGACAGAAACAGAGATAAAAGGATAGAAAAATGAAAAACAAGAAAGAGAAAGAAAGAAAGAGTCAGAGAGGAAGTTGGAGAGCGAGAAAGAGAGAGAGGTAGGAAGAGAGGGACAGAGAGAGAAAAGAAAAATATAATATGCAAGAGAGATAGAGAGAGAACGAGATTGAGAGACAGAGAGATAAAGAAGAGTGGAGGAAAAGAGAAAAGACGAGAAAGAGATAACAATATATAGAGAGAGAGAGAATGAGAAAAGAAAAAGAGTGAGAGAGAGAAAGAGAAAAAAATGAGAGTCATGGAAAGAAAAAGGCAAAAGAAGGTTTTGGCAGGTTTAAAAAGGACCCTCTGAACTCGTAAAAAGCAGGCCTCCACATTCCACACTTCGCTCCGAGCCTGATCAAAGTGATCAACTACTAGAATGACATTGTAATAAACATTTGTATTCAATGTGTACATTCTCGTGTGTTTGTCGACATGTCATGTTTTCAAACTGTATGTCACCATGGTGCCATTCAAAATGATGTAATTCAAAATGATGATATTCAAAATGATGATATTCAAAATGATGATATTCAAAATGATGATATTCAAAATGATGATATTCAAAATGATGTAATTCAAAATGATGATATTCAAAATGATGATATTCAAAATGATGATATTCAAAATGATGTAATTCAAAATGATGATATTCAAAATGATGATATTCAAAATGATGATATTCAAAATGATGATATTCAAAATGATGACATTCAAAATGATGTAATTCAAAATGATGATATTCAAAATGATGATATTCAAAATGATGACATTCAAAATGATGATATTCAAAATGATGTAATTCAAAATGATGATATTCAAAATGATGTAATTCAAAATGATGATATTCAAAATGATGTAATTCAAAATGATGATATTCAAAATGATGATACTCAAAATGATGATATTCAAAATGATGATATTCAAAATGATGATATTCAAAATGATGATATTCAAAATGATGATATTCAAAATGATGTCATTCAAAATGATGATATTCAAAATGATGTCATTTAAAATGAAGATTCAAAATGATGTCATTTAAAATGATGTCATTCAAAATGAAGATTCCAAATGATGTAGACTTTAAAATTGATGTCAGGTTGTATCTTGAGTACATTAGACAAAGAGTCTGAGACTACATCCGTAGCGATAAAACAAAACTCTCGTCATTCACACAGCCTCCAGCTACAGCTGCACGGCTAGATAATAGCCTCTCCTAGGCTCCAATAGACCTCACCAGTCTAACGCAGAGGCACAGAATTCCAGCCTCCTAGCTGACAGAAGCAGCTGTCTTCGACTAAGATGGACGAACTAACCCTAACCCTACTCTAATCAATTGGAACATACAACTACATCTCTCAATAATATATTAATTTTCTCCTAATTTGATATGAAACAAAATAGTTGATAAGCAACAATTAATTGTCTAATGGTTAATTTTATAATTTGTTCATGTTTTGGTAGGTACAATAAAAACTGTTTAAAGTTTCAACTTTACACGAGAATGGGTGTGGGAGAAATAACGTGTTTAATTCTCTAAGGGGACGAAACCCTACATATTTAACCGTATGTGTGAATACTAAAGGAGTCATTTCCCTTGTTCGTATCAAATAAAGTTATTAATTACCAGTCATTAATTGACGAATTAATTAATGTTTATATTGATTCATGTCTTGTCTATGCCAATGAAAATTTGTGCTAATCTCAGCTTGATCCGTGAATGGGTGTGGGAATAATTTTATGTACAAACTTTTTTCCAGACAGACAAACGGACAGACAGAAAGACAGACAGACTGAGTGAGTTAATATTTATGTTATACAAAAATAAATTGGAAATGTATGTTTGACTTATCAAAATAATAACATCATCTTGGTATACATCACTTTATACGTCCCTCTGAGAACACTGCTCTCCATGGACTCAACGCATCAAGTCAGGCCACGTTTCTCCCTCAAAAGGTTTCAGTGCATGGACTAAAGGTTTGAACTCCCTATTGATCTCAGACAAATAACACGCTTCAGTACATTCAAGAAGAACATTAACACCTATCAGTTCAAAACTTGTTTAGATTATATTGTCATTTTAGCTGTCGTGATTATGTTTGTAATGTTATCACAGCGCCCTGAGCCTACATCATGTTTGTAGTGTTATCACAGCGCCCTGAGCCTACATCATGTTTGTAATGTTATCACAGCGCCCTGAGCCTACATCATGTTTGTAATGTTATCACAGCGCCCTGAGCCTACATCATGTTTGTTAGGAGCGCTCTATAAATTAAATGATTATTATTATTTATATTGTTATTGTTAGGACTCTGAGATGAACAACTGTAGTCAAACGAAATGTGGGTCAATAAAATGATCTTCTTCTATTGTGTGTGAGATGAAATGTTTTAATTTATGGTTGGTCGGTAGTAAACTGATACAAACTGTGGAAAAAAAAACAGTTTTTTATTATATTAATATGATAGTTAGTTACCTCTTATCTTTCATTTATCAAAATACTAATTTTGAATACTAAGTATTGCTACTTGGTAATAGGAAATGTATACTACTGTAGGTCCTACTATAAAACACCAAAGCGAGTCGTAATAAGGAAGGACATTGTCTCTGTTCACTTGACCATAGCCAACTTCTGGACACGACACCCCCCCCCCCAAACCTCTGGACACGACACACCCCCCACCCAAACTTCTGGACACGACCCCCCCACCCAAACTTCTGGACACGACACCCCCCCCACCCAAACTTCTGGACAAGACACCCCCCCCCCCCAAACTTCTGGACACGACCCCCCCCACCCAAACTTATCATTATGGATGTCATTTAACCCACTATTTTTTTTTTATCCCACTCACAGTCATCCAGCAGGAGTCCCTCATTTAGGTCACATGTTTAACAGACGTTACCATTTTATAATTGCGGGCGTGGCCGAAATAGCTCAGTTGGGAGAGCGTTAGACTGAAGATCTAAAGGTCCCTGGTTCGATCCCGGGTTTCGGCACTCGTGTGATTATACTTTTTTTATGTTTGTTTTCCATTTTCAATTTAGTTTAATGCTAACTGTTGTGCAAAGCTCTAGGGACTACATAACACACTTTTATTGATTTTGTTTTCTATATTTTACTTAGCTGACTTTTTTTTTCTAAGTGCATTGGCTCTCCCTGAAGGTGGTTGGTTAGCGTCATTCATCTTTAGGTGGTTGTTTAGCGTCATTCATCTTTAGGTGGTTGTTGTGGATAGCACTGTTGTCTTGTCTGCCTAACTAGAGTTTCCAGCTGCCTATTCGACTGTCACCACAATCAATATTACTAATACAGGTACTCATTATATAGGGCAGTGGTTCACCTATTAGGATGTGCGAACCACCAGGGGTCCGCGAGACGACCGAAGGGGGTCCGCAGAAAGATGAGCTAAAAACCAGTTTATCCCAGTTTATCCGATCTGATAACTTGAACAAGAATCAACTCGCCCCCCCCCCTTTTTCACTACTGTTTACTACTGATGAATATGTCCTCTATAAATGAAGTTTCTTCTTCCTCTTGGCGCACTTCAATATATGTTGGAAGGTGGTCCTCTGCCATGAACTGTGCGGTGGTTTCCAGATCTGCAACTCTCTATATAGTTTTTATTCTGTTTTTAGCTTCCGGGACATGTCTGAATTCGACTGTGTCCGGTTCTGAGACGAAATATGATATGTTGGTCATAATGGTATAGGTATAGGTATCTTTTTTCTTGAAATTTGTGTGAGAGCTGGTCCATTTCTCGTTTATTCAACTCTCTGGGGGTTTTTGTTCAGTTTTTTTCTGGTAGATTGGGAATTCGGATTGTATAGTCATTCTCCCATCTTTGACCTATATATCTGCTTTTTCATTGCCTTCTTATTCAATGTGGCCTGGGATCCGTTGGGGGACTGTTACCTTGCTGCTGTTGTTGAGATGTACAAGAGTTATAAACATAATAGACACGCCTTTAACACAATGTTGTTCTATTTCATTTGATACATATAGAATATGCATTTATGTATCTTTTTTACTTAGAAGTCCCTGGCAAGTTTTGAATATACTGAGGGGTCCTAGGGTCAAAAAAAAGGTTGAGAACCTCTGATATAGTATGAATAGCATAGCCTGGCCTCTCAATTACATCCCAATCTTCGTTCTAGTCCAAATTTTAAAGATGACTGTCTTTGAAAACAAACTAGTATTGTCATTTCAAATACGACCGAAAAAACTCGAGGGTAGGGCGAGTTAGAAAAAGATGCGAGGTAATGGCGAGTTAGAAAAAGATGCGAGATAATGGCGAGTTAGAAAAAGATGCGAGGTAATGGCGAGTTAGAAAAAGATGCGAGGTAATGGCGAGTTAGAAAAAGATGCGAGGTAATGGCGAGTTAGAAAAAGAGGCAAGGTAATGGCGAGTTAGAAAAAGATGCGAGGTAATGGCGAGCTAGAAAAAGAGGCGAGGTAATGGCGAGTTAGAAAAAGATGCGAGGTAATGGCGAGTTAGAAAAAGATGCGAGGTAATGGCGAGTTAGAAAAAGATGCGAGGTAATGGCGAGTTAGCAAAAGATGCGAGGTAATGGCGAGTTTGAAAAAGATGCGAGGTAATGGCGAGTTAGAACAAAGAGAGTCAGGTGATGAAGAAAAGAAAGCTATTCTTCCCTTGTCAAATAAAGTCTTAAAAGAAAACCTCAAATCTTGTCTTCGATTGATGAGCATTTGAATTTGTGTTTGTCACAAATACAGTTTTTGCTAGATACTAACAGTAGTGAATCCAAACAGGCTGTGTTATTGGTTAGACTGATGTTCACTTGTTTCACTGGAGTGTCTCTTGTTTTAAAGCAGTACCAGGCAATAGTGACCTGACGTCATACATTGTAATGAATGTTTTCTTTACTTCTATAGCGGCCATTAGGACTACTGGACATTTTATTGTCTGGACCAATAGCGGCCACCAATACTACTGGACATTTTATTGTCTGGACCAATAGCGGCCACCACTACTACTGGACATTTTATTGTCTGGACCAATAGCGGCCACCACTACTACTGGACATTTTATTTTCTGGACCAATAGCGGCCACCAATACTACTGGACATTTTATTGTCTGGGCCTATAGCGGCCACCACTACTACTGGACATTTTATTGTCTGGGCCTATAGCGGCCACCACTACTACTGGACATTTTATTGTCTGGGCCTATAGCGGCCACCACTACTACTGGACATTTTATTGTCTGGGCCTATAGCGACCACCACTACTACTGGACATTTTATTGTCTGGGCCTATAGCGGCCACCACTACTACTGGACATTTTATTGTCTGGGCCTATAGCGGCCACCACTACTACTGGACATTTTATTGTCTGGGCCTATAGCGGCCACCACTACTACTGGACATTTTATTGTCTGGGCCTATAGCGACCAGTAAGACTACTGGACATGTTTGTCTACTTGTACAGCGGCCAGAGTGTTTTCTATTCTGATTTAATTTTAAGTAGTCTGATTCTTAAGGTCAAGTTTATGTGACTTTCAAGGGCACGTCGAATGATTTTCGAAGTTATTTCTGATTTTTAAGAAAAATCGAACTACAGTTGAAAAAAACAACAATCATTCATACTAAAATCTTTAGAGTGCGTTGACGGTCATTGCCATCACGACCGAAAGATCGTGGGCGACGTGGGTTCCAGCCCTTCTTGCGTATCGACTTCATCATAGTAATTCTTGAGTAACGACTTCATCATAGTGAGGCTATGCAGTAGTCCTAATTCTTGGTTTAAGCCTTGAGTTCATAAGAAGAAGTGTTCCTGTAGTGCAGTGACTTAGTTGATAGTACCCCACCCTGAACACAGACGGGCTTGTTTTACTAGTAGACTAGTAGGTGACTATCACAGTAGAGTAGTAGGCCAAGCCTTGGAACAGTTGATTTATATCATGAAGCACAGACTAACAAAATATCGAACTCACAGCAAGAAAAAAAATGATAGATAGGAAGAAACAGAAGAGAAGAAATAGGAGAGGAGGTTTCCTCTTTCCAGTCTCCTCTTCAACTCTTTTCCTCCTGAACAGAAATACGACAAGAAAATAAAAACTCACGCCCGATCTGACGTACAACGCGCGAAGTGGGCGTGGTCAGAGTCCACCCCCCAGCTGCTGACACACGAGTCTACTCGTCCGGCCCTGGACTCTCGCCTGACAGCTCATTTATTATCCCGAGCCGGGGGGAAAAACGCTGGCGTGATTGACAGATTTAGTAGCCGAGCTCGGCGAGTCTCCGACAGCCCCCCTGCAGTCTCACCGCGCTGTCTTGTCGGCGGGCTGGCCGAGCGCGCTGGAGGGCTGCAACCCTGGTCTCTTCCCCTGACAGCTTTCTAGGATTTGTTTGCACACCCGCTATCTTTCTCTCTCTCTCTCTCTTTCCCTAGTTTTTTTTTTTTCTTCTTTTTTTTTCGCGAACAGGACTATCACAGGGGCAGTTTTTTTTTGACTGGCAGCTGACCACGGTTGCGCAACGGACGACTAAGCAGAAACACTCAAACTCTGCGACAAACTACAGAACGGGCCGCCATAGATCATGTACTATTATATGGCCTAGATACTGACTTACCCGTGTGTGCTTTACTATTTTTTTGGTTACCTTCAATGTTGGTCAGGCTGGAGGCAGCAGTTGAAGGTAGATCTCGATCCCGCGTGCTATGCTGCACCCACCTACCATTGACGTCCGTGTCAGCTAATGGAGGGGTTCAGCACCTATCAGTCTTGACAATACCCTCAGCACTGACGGGCTGGTATTGCTAGTAGGTCGCTAACATAGTGCCTTGTGTTGGAGTGTAAACACACAGCCGTTTCGAAATCTCGGAAAGTGTTAGTTGTTCTATTTGTTATTTATTTATTTCTGGATAATTCCTGCTTTGGATTTTGTATACACATTCATGGATTTAACTATTTTTCTGTGTGGATTATACAATATCGAAACGGTAATAACTTTTTAAGTTGTTTGTTTTATTTATGATTTTAGTTTAATATGCGCCGTAAATAACTTGACTCTAGATCTAAAAATTCTACCTTAGATCTAGTCTAGTTCGAGATATAATGTAAATCTGGAGAGAGACCGCTAGATGTTCTAGAAGTCTAGATCTAAAAAAAAATATTTAAAAAAATATATAAATGATTTAAATCTAGATAGATAAACTTTTCATTCTAATTTGAATATAGATCTAGGCGTAGTTCTAGAATTGTATCGGATACAATGTTCCATAGGTGTTGTCTGTTGATGGAAAAAAAGATAAACCGTGTGAAGTGGGGGTGTAGGAGAAGAGCCACATAGATATTTTTTTCTCTCTTTTGGTAGTGACAGATATGGCACTCAGTATGTCATGACACAGTGTTAATGTGTGTGTCGGGTTGGTGTGTGTGTGGGGGGGGGGGGGATTTCCAATAAATATATTCAACTTCCAGTTGCCCTTATAACTCTAGAATAGACCTAAAACAATTTTCAAACTACTCGAAAAAATAGATCTAGAACTTTCTGTACAAAATGTTCAATCCATCAAGGTAAAATTTGATTGAATTAGAAATACTTATGCAGTAGATCTAGATTTATAAGAGTAAATTAAAAAGGTACTGGAATCAATCGGTTCCAAAAGTACACATTCTCATCAATGCATCGTCACACAAAAGTCGGATCTAGATCTAGATCTAGTTGTGTATATATTGTACATGCTAAGAAATACGCTCTAAAAATATTTAGATGTAGTCTAGGTCTAGGTCTGGGTTTAGATCGCGATTCTTCTTTATAATCTTCAATATAATAAAATTTAAAAAGAAAAAAAAAACAACTAGATCTAGTTTTTAAAATCTTGCCAAAACTTTTCCGATCCTATTCAGCCGATGTCAAGAAGAGATAAAAATTTTTTTTTTTTTTTTTTAAAAATAAAACTTTATATACACTCATCTAAAATTCATAACTACACAGCGAACTCCCCGAGCGACGCATTCAAATTAGACTTTCAAATGTCGTCTGCTACTCTTGTGCGTTATTGAAATCAACGTTCGTGATAACCATCATCCCATGGGCAGACGTGAACATTTTAAGAGATTGGAAAAATAAAATAAAAACTTTTACTGGATAAACCTTGATCTAAGATTTTTGCATAAAGGACAAAACAAAATATTTTAAGAAAAAATACAAGTTGCTTGAATAATAACAATTTTGTTGGGAAGACATTTTAGATTTTAAAAAGTTGTCAATAAATAGAGTAAAAAAAACTAGATGTAGATCTGTAACTTGTTCCAAGATGCTTAGACCTAGATCTAGTTCTTGTTAGCTCTTCTGATTGGCAGTAATGCAATTCTCCATCATAATTGTATACATAGGCGCTATTATTAACAAATAGATTTCTATGTGTCTGAATATTTAAGTCAGTGGCGTAGCAACTTTGGCTAGAGGGGGCTCAATGCGCCCGGCCCACGATCAATAGGGGCCCAAATAGTGAGAATTTAAATGCTTTAAATTCGGACATAGTTTTAGAAGAACCATTGTATATTTATTGCTATTAAATTGGATTTATATCTAAGATATGAGATTTAAAAAAATCGTTATACAATTAGTTACTTAAGAAAGGTAACTCTTAAATTGTCACCGCAGTGTTTCATTCAATACTAACGTATTAGATTTTAAATAATAATAAAAAATAATACTAATAATAAATAAGTAAACAATATGAGAGTACCTTACAAGACAACAATATGTCGTTTTTTTTTTGTGAAGTGTTTTTTTTTTATAAACATTTCGTTATGAATTCGCTCATTAAAAACCATGAATAATGTGTAGGCATTGACAGAAAACATAAGCATTAACATTCCAAACAATCCACCATACACACTGATAGATGTCTTCAATCATAGGAAAACTAAGAAACCTCGCAAGGATTAAAAAAAAAAAAAAAGCGATATCAAAGATCAAAAGCTGTAGAACTCTATAACTCGTCTACTTGCTTAGCTCAAAGTCTACTATGATTTAAGATCTCATACGAAATGCTACTGAAATTGCGCTATATGAATTTCCTTTTTTTGTTGACTTAGATATAGATGCAGGAAGATTTTAAATCATTGTGCAGTTTGATTAGTCGGCCTTTTATTTTCTATTTCATTGGGGCCACTGTATTCTTTTCGCCTAGCGCCTCCAAATAACATAATGCCGGGCCTGCTTCTAGTCATAACCAATTCCTAAGTTAAATAACTCTGCTTGATACACATCACCCACAATTGATCTACTTGAGTTACACTCGTCAATGCCACAACGCATCATAACATGTATCGCCCACTGTAGAACGGAGACTACGTCATGTTTGGGAACAGTCACTCTTTCAATTACTTTTTTTATTTTAATTTTAGAAATATGTCATTGGAAATAAGTTTTTGTAGTACTGAGCGTACGGCTTAATATGGGTTCAGCCACACTTTAATTACCTGAGGGGTGCCTAACATTGTATGCCTGAACCCGGGACCGCGGGGACCTTGCTACGCCACTGTATTTATGATTACTTACGTGACGGCTCGAATTGAGACCGTCTGTTGCATAAAATACAAGTGAATAACCAGAGTTAAAAACCCAGATCTAGATCTAGATCTATATAGATGCAGAATTGACCTCTTCAACAACTTTGTTGTCAACACAAATAGAGTTGCGTTTAAAAAACAAAAACATAGCGAATACATTTGACGACAGTTCCGTTATAAATGGCGGTTTTTCGAAAGATGCCTTCACCAAAATCAAGACAATTGTCCCCCTTTGTGATTGCAAAATACCCCCCCCCCCTTTTTTTTTTTTTGGTGATCTTAAAATCCACTTCTCCATGTGAAAATCTGAACCTAGTCTCTACGTCATTCTCTTTAACGTCACTGCTGACCTGAACAGGACAAGTCCCGAGCTGAGATCTTTTGTCTGATTATTGTGAACTCAAGTAATGCCTACTTGACTATGGTGCCTTCGTTACTACGTTGGTATCGCTTACCTTTCTACTTTAGTATCGCTTACATTTCTACCTTAGTATCGCTTACCTTTCTACTTTAGTATCGCTTACACCTTAGTATCGCTTACCTTTCTACTTTAGTTTCGCTTACATTTCTATATAAGTGCCCGTTTAGTAGAGTAACTAAAGTAAAATAGTTACACATTATTGTTACGTGATAAGCAAGGCCCAGCAAGTCCAAGTAATAAAATGTCAAATGAAGGTTTCTAGCCTCAAGAGTCAATGTATCAATAGTAAATAATGTCATACAGTGGCCAAAAAATAAAAAGCATCACTTGCCTATAAAATGAATTGTTGATTTTGCCATAACAAAATTATTATCGCCCAATCTGGGTTACTAAATCATTACTCAGTAAAATATACATGCACATGAAATGAACATATAAACCGCAGTATAGCTATTAAAAGATATCGAATAGAGTGGGATATTAAATGAATATAGAATCTACATACATTATATTCATTTTACTACGGTCATAAAATCTTCCCGCATACCCGGTAAATAATTTGTATAAATTATTCATAACGCTATATAAAATGTCGCTATATAAAATTTCGCTACATAAAATGTCCTTACACAAAGTTAAATACACGGTACTGGATATTATGACAATATTGATGCATTTTAATTAAACGGCTTCTGTATGTTTCAGCGATATAAGTCATCGATAACCCCGTTACTCTAGATCCTAACTTACTTCCAAACTAAGGGAATACACTTTAGAATAGTACAAAATCAAAAGTTCAACTTCCACTACATGTATTCGCTGTTCATATGCGCCCAGAAATGAACCAGGTCCTAGGTCACGAACGCCATGAAAATACAATTGTTTCCTTAAAAGATCAGCTTGACAACTTTGAAAAATGTTTTCTTTGGAGAAACAAACAAATAAATTAAAACACTGAAATAAAACAAAGTAGTTCGTTTCCCTTATGGCGTCAAGCAAAATGTTTAAATACAGGGGAGAAAACGCATTCATTAGTCATTAGTTTTGTTATTATTATTATCCTTTCAAAGTGCTGGAAGATTTTTACAAAATATTCACAAGTAACAAATCTACATCTTTTCAGTAACAACATGCATAAATAATTAATTATTATATTAAAATAGATAACATACAATAATGCACATTTTCAACATTTGATCATCATATACAAAGATTGCACATAGCAGTTGCCACTTTGTCATAAAGTATGTCAAGTCCGATACAAGCAGAAAATGAAGAAAAAGAAACACCTTGTGGTTACCATACTCTACATTATTAGGCGCTGGTCAGTGTCAGTCGACTTTTAGAAAGCTGGCTAGAAATACGCACGCTACATCTGGACAGTTCAAATTCTTTCAAAACTTTTTTTTCAACGGTGTGTGAATGTGTTTTGAAAAAAAGGGGTGGGAGGGGGGGGGCATCTTGAGATGGAATAGTTTTACAAAAAGTCAAACGATAAACTAGTGCCTGGCTAACCAGAGTGAAACTAATCGAATCCCTGGCTCATAGAGACTCCCAAATACTGCTGCCAAGTATAAATATGTTTTCACGAATCTTGATGCGCAATAGAACAAACAAAAAAAAAAAGCTTAGCTTGAAAAGAGTATCGCATAAGCGTAATTATTATACAATTAAAATTATTGATTCATTTTAAATACATACAACCAAGGACCGCATTAGACCCGCGGCCCTTAGATGTCAAACACAATGAAGAACCACAAAAAAAGAAAGTTTTTTTTTGAAGTGTGAATTTCTCTTGTTTGAGTACAATGAGCAATTTACAATTTCTAGACGTAATTAATTTATAATTAACAATGTTCACGTTGATTGCAATTATCAAAACATTTGGCGGAATCGGTGTGTGTCTGGTCTGTTGACAGATATTGTGTAAGTGTGGTTGATATGAATAATAATGTTTGCATTGAAGGAAATCAAGTAAATTTCATTAAATGGTTTCAGATATTTCGTATTGTGTTTCGACTCCTCTTTATAGCTGAACTAGTTTTAAATATCGAGGGCAAGGCTTCAATAAAATACACAAAAGACGATTAATAATAATCTAGTCTGTTTTCTTAATAACAATCTAGTCTGTTTTCTTAATAACAATCCAGTCTGTTTTCTTAATAACAATCTAGTCTGTTTTCTTAATAACAATCTAGTCTGTTTTCTATATAATGTGTTTTATTAAGCTCTTGGTAGCCACCATCTTGTTGTGTTTATGTTTTGGTCTAGATTTCAATCGCCTTATATTCAGCTGTATAGTTTTATCTTTATGTAGATCAATTCACACACACACACCACTCCTTCCACACACACACACACGACTTCGGCAATCGACTTGAGTTCTAGTCACTTCAAAGATTTGTAGCTTACTCTCTGAACCACCAACTTGCTGACAGCTCGGTGTCTTCAGCTGACAACAGCCTCTGTTCATTACAGTGGGTCAGGCTATTGATTCGCAGATTTACGGAGTCCTGGTCTACAGTGTTGATTATCACATTTACCTAGGGTCTCCCTAATCCGTGCTATTGTTTGACTAATAGCCAATTAGTCATTTCTAAACAGCAATTAGGACAGGAACAGTGGCGATCGGTTGTAAGTCTAGCAGGTCTTACAAATACAGCTATTGAGGCTTGCCGCCACTAATTCCAAAGTCATGCAACCCACAGCTTGTGTAGTGCAGTACAAGTGTAGCACTAATACAAATTTTGGTTATTGGTCAGTTATATCCGAGTATATCCAGACATCACTTTTGAGTTTATTTATTTGATTTTTTTTTATATTTTGTTAACGTTTTTGTGAAATATTTTCACATATCTATTTAATTCCAGACCTGAAAGTCAATGTAAAAAAAATAATGGATAAATTGATTTAAAAATTATTTAATAATAATAATTTTCACCGCATTTTTATTTTATTTTATGTTTCGCATGTTTCTTTCAAAGCTATAGCAGGACCGCAGGTGGGGTGGTGGGCGGGATTCGAACCCGGGATAACCGAGACGATAGTCTCACGACCATTCCTCTCTTAATATTTCTTGTTTGCTTACTATGAGTGTTACTACTCGCTGTTCAAGTCACATGACTTATTTCTAATTTTAGTCTTAGCGTTTAATGTTTGTACATTTGTGTTATAGGGGACTATTTGTACTTATATCTAGTAGATTACAAACCCCCTTCCTTTTAAATAAATCGAAATTTTGGCCAAAAATGAAAGTACTCGTTCTCCTTTTAAATTTGGCTGCTCGGCTTTTAATGTCTCGTAGCTCCTGTACGGGTCTAACTGGCCTCCGTCTGAGAGTGAGGGTAGGAACTCTAATTCTCTTAGAGGCTCAGATGAGAATGTCTGTGTCGCCCATACATGACGTCATCAACACTCCATCAGAAGGATAAAACACGCCGCGGCAGTGTGAAACGGAACAAAATGGTCATGTGGATGGAGCAGCCAAATGTCTGTTCTGGAGCCTTCTGTCTGTTCTGATTCCGAGCACGCAATTTGGCCATCACTCGGACTAACTGATTCACCAGGTCTCGCAGTCGTTGTAGGTTGGTCCTTAGTCTCTCTCCCGCCTCATTATAGGAGTACTCTTCAACTAAAGCAACTTTCTCTTCGTCTCTCTCTCCATCTACCTCCGTCGTTCATTCCTGGCAGAGCGCATGCACGCACAAACACGAGAGATACGAAAGACAAGTAGATCGCTACATATACGATACTGTAGGTCTGGAAACTGAGAGAGAGCGAGAGACCGAGAGAGAGGGGGAGAAAGAGAAAGAGAGACAGATGAATCAGGAAGCGAAAAACAGTTGCCTGCCTCCCTCCGTCTCTTCACGGTTCACAGGCTCCGACTATGTCCATGTTTATGTTTTTATTCCGCGTGAGTGAAAAAAAAAGTTAAGCGTTCAACCTTGTGGGGGGCTTCAGTTGATACTATGGAATAGGAGGGGGCAAGGGCGTAAGCAGTTGACTCGATGGCATTAGCCATTAACCCTTGGTGATCCGTATGTTAGGCAGAACAACTGGTGTACACACGGACACAGAAAGTTAGCCTGTCTGGAATAGGGGCTGTAGTGTTAGTTTGTATCTTCCCTCAAATATTTATTCAATAAAGATAAATGCAGAGACTTAGAAGACACCAATATTTTCTCAAATAATTTAATGTATTATTTTAATTTCGTTATTGACTTGAGAAACCTCAAACACACTGCATATATTCTTGATACTAAATGTAAACTTGTTATTATAAACATTTTAAAATAGTAATTAGATTATTAGCATTAACGACAAATTACTACGCTAATAAGGAAATAAACTAAACACTGTGTTTCATACTAAATTTTTAAAAAATAAGGCGCATAATCTAGTGAAACATATCGTATTTGGGTTTGGAATATGAGCCATTTAAACACTGAAAATAGCATTTTAAATATACACTGTTCCTATCTCGATGCGAAGAGCTCTACACTATCTTACCACAGTAAGTCTACAATCAAACGCCGATTTTGTTTTTTCCAAAATGTTGTTGATTGTATTGATCGAGAAGCTTAGAACTCTCTTTCCCAAACGAATAATGTTACGCCCTAGCACAGACCTGCAAGGAATGGCAACGAGCAAGGTTTGAACTTGGGACCATGGCGTCGTTTGCCAAAGAGTAGTTCCACACGACCAAGGTGCCATTGATAACAATGCCATTAGAAACTTAGGCTAATTTTCAATTAATATACATCTAATCTTTCAAATATATTGTTGTTGGTATTGACAGTTTTTTAAAGGAGATTTTCTGGCAAAGCGTCAAAAACATTTCGGGGGGTCAGTTCTACAGATTGGTAGATATCTACGGGTCTACACACACACACACACACACGATATAATCACTTGGATTATACAAACAAATCAACAAAGAATAAAACAAAGAGTAGCCATGTCCTGAAATGTTTCCTACCGACACGCGTATGATTAATATATCTGCCTCCTTGCCCGATAATTAGGTCCATCAAGCAAGAGGAGGCTATCTAGAGATGACCGGACCTGTTCTTTTGATTAGTTCTGATCAGGCCGCACTCAAAGTAGGCCATTCCGATAACTTCAGCCCCCCCCCCCGCGCTCTCCCTTTTCTCTCCTACCTCTCTCCAATGCTTCTAACAAGGAAGCGTTGGTTTCCCCCTATTGGCTGTCCTGTGGCCCAAGTGTCTTTGATGTTGTGTTATTTGCAATCATCAGTTCTGTTAGTGCTGATGATAGGATCTATATTTAGCCTGCATCTCCAGATGTATTCGTTGGACTCCTAAGATGTGGACCACTCGGTTGTTGGTTCGTTATTTGAAAGTCTTGCCCTCACCTATTGTTCTCGAGTCTTCTATTGGTACACGGAAATTGCTTGCGCAGTCGAGGGCTAGAAATTGTTTCCTTAGAAGATTTCCATTACAACTTTTTCATATTATTTTCTGCTTTATAGTTTTGACCAACTTGAATAAATCTTCCCGATCAAGTTTTGATTTCAAATGTGTTCAGTCCGTCAAAAACTAAAAAAAGTAAAATAAAAACCTCATAAATATTAAATAATTAAATTAAGGTAAAAAGACAATTTAGCAAACAAACAAAAAACAACAATAATAATAATAATAAAATAAAATAAAAATAAATAAAATATTAAAAAATAAAAATAAAAACGACACACAATTAATTCATTCATTAATAGTAAAATGTGTCCGTCACTGTCAACTATTTAATCATGTTTGAATAACTATATTATAATATACTCATTATTTATCATTCTAATATATTATTCTTAGCTACACTACTTTTAAACAATCACAATATGATGTTTAAGTTAAAATACTTTCTAAGACTGGAAAATAACAATAATAAATTCAAAATTATCAAAATAACAACAACAACGCCAACAACAACATCAGTAACATCAACAACAACAGCTATAACAACATCAATAAAACATCAACAACAAAGACTAAAGAGACCAAAGATGAACACTTTAAAAAAAAAATGTTGTATGTCACTTTTAAATAAAAATATCAAAGTCATTATCCTAAGAATATGAAGAAATGATACACATAACAATGTTCTTAATATGTTTGTTATATTCTATTCTCATGTTTCTATTTTTAGGTGGCCTCCAATGTTATCGTGACATCCCAAGGACCCTGACATTCACTGGGAGCCTTCATCTAGTCCAAAGAGCCCTCCTGGATTACCTCATTATTGTCTTGAAAGCACACCACTGAGGAGATAGAGAGAAAAAAACTTGCTCAAGGAAAATCGCTGTAAAAAGCCTCCATCTTATTAATTCCTCTTCTTACCTCCTCGGCTTATATATATACACACACACGAGTTGGATATTTCTAGACACAGCTTCGTCTTGTAGATTGTTCCAAAAGCAGACGACAGCAGCACAAAAAAAGTTTAATTCGGAGAATTTCCCGCCAGAAATCATTTTGATTAGTTTGATAACAAGCCATTTATAAAATCAATAATGTGTTTCCAAAATCTGGCCTGATATCTGTGAAAGGATACACCGAATTCTAACCAAATAATAATATCATTATATTTATTGTGGTTTGTATTTGTAGTGTCAGGTAATAGTGACCGCCTAATCTACCATTTAATTTTTTTTTTTTTAACTTATAAATATAATACGGTAAAATATTTTTTTATAAATTAATTTTAATTTTTAGGAATTTCTTCACGTATATATATATATATTTCAAAAAAATTACCGCTGGTATAGGAAATTCTTTTTTTTTTTTAATGTTAAAATCCATAAGTAAATTTTCTTAAAACTGAAAATAGTTCAATATTATGATCAGTTGTTCGTTATTTAAAATAGTACTACACCAGCTTATTTCATCTTAGTTTCATTTATTATCGCGGAGTGTTAATAATATTCTCTTATTTCGCTAATAAGGAATGATTTCTACATAATTCAGGATTCCTCTTATTTTTTTTTTTTTTGTGGCTCTTCTTCATAGCGTCTTTGACTGAACGGCGCTTGATTCATCTGTTGCCATTTTGATTTAAAATTTCTCACGTCTGCCTTGTAAAGAATAAAAAAAAAAGGCATAGTGGCGTCCCTTAGTGTTTGAATTTAAAATTGTGAAGTGGTTTTAAAAATAAATTAATCAAAGCAGCCACCACGACGATTCACGTCATCAGCAGCGCTGCGCCGGTCACCCCAGCAACGTCTTCATCACCGCCACCACCACCACTTCGAGCGACGTCAACATCATCGGCTACACACACGGCATCGTTGGCTAGCAGCGCTTAGCTCATGCCTGTAGTCTCCTCGGTCATGTCCTCTTCACTTCAGTACGACAGCGACCTGGCCGGCTACGGCGCCATGGACCCCGCCGGCATGTACGGGGACCCGCACCGCGGCATGGGGGTTACCCACCCGCTCACGCATACGGGCCTGAACCACGGGAGCTCCGGGCTGCACCAGCCCTACCCGACTCCGTACACGTCCCCAGCCAGCAATGTGCCCGGGGTGATGGGCACCTCACAAGACTCTCAGATGAAACGGGATAAAGACTCTATTTACTCGTGAGTCCTAGAGTGATTTAATATTTTGTTTTTAATTGTTTTTATTCATAACTTATCTAACTACATTCACAATATATATATATATATATATATATATATATATATATATATATATATATATATATATATATATATATATATATATATATACTGTGCTATATAAATACGCAATGCGGTATACATAGAACCATACGCATGTGCGTCCATTCTTACAATATACATCACATTATCGAATTAATTTAACACCTTGTATTATAATATATCACAAAACAGAAAAAAAACAACATACAAATAACTCACGATTGAATGTATTAGATGACATAGTCACATTCATGACCTTTTTAGAACTGTTTTATCTTCATTTTTACTTAGCGATCGGATAATTATCCATACTCCGAATTGTGTAGTTTTACACAAGCGTCTAATTTACAACAGTACAAAAACAGTACAAAAACAACTGTCTGGCTCAATTTCACGATAGTCAAGTCTCTCACTATAAAGCAAGTGAAATGTGAAGTCTCTCACTCTAAAGCAAGTGAAATGTGAAGTCTCTCACTGTAAAGCAAGTGAAATGTGAAGTCTCTCACTGTAAAGCAAGTGAAATGTGAATTCAACAATTTCTTGTAACTATTTATCGAAATATCTATTTTTTTTCTTCTTCACTTTCGTCGGTTATTGTGGTGTTTATTCTGTTGAGATTTTAGGATTGAATTTTATTAAAATAATGCAAAATAAATACACCAATATATAGATATATTTTAAAATTGTAAGAGTATATTCTTTTCATAGAATTACAAATACACCAACAATATTTCTACATTTTGGTTACTTACTTCACCATTTGTTGCCCCTGAGTTACTAATGAAGCCCATGTCATTACATATCAGCTTTTATCAGGAGATGTCTAGGAAAGATGTATTTATATAGCCTCCTCAATTATTTCTGTGCTTGAAGTCCACTAATGAAGTGTGTAGCTAGTCCAACCACCAGCCGCTAAGGCTACATAACCACGTGAAGCGGGATAAAACCCACAAACCTAACTTTTAATATATCGGAGTACATAAAACCCGTGAAAACTCGAAGACAAGCATTATTATAGTGATTAATATATAAACAGTATATAGATAGATAGAAAAAAAAACTAACCATATAGATCGTTAGGTCTATAAAGGGTAACTTTACTATATAAACATCTATAGAACAGATGATGTAAGGGTCATCTGTTTCTGTGGCCCACGGTTAACGAGTGTGCCATGAGTCCAGCACATCGACCAACCGCATTTACTTTTTCCTAACTAATGTCAGAAGCCAATAGCTTTACTGGTCAGCCACCGCCTCCAGAATGTATTATATAAACAACATAATATATTTCACTTTTCAGTTGTATAGAATCAAATGTCCAAGCTTTTTCATTTTTATTATTGTGTGGGCAACAGTGACATTTCAAAATGGCGTCCTTAATTTTGTTTATTATATCCAATTATTTTAAAACCTCTCGCAATCTTTGACTAGTCATTTTCTTGTTTTTTTTTAATTCCATTACATCGACACTATATTTCTTCGAATCGCTTTCTCTTCTTTTTCTCTCTTACTGAATTTTATTGCACGAAGATCGAAAACGAAATCTTAAAAATCTAAAAATTGAAGTAAACAAAAAGCAGATTATTGCAATGACATTTTTTAGTGAGAAAATTAATAATACTTAATACTATTTACATTAATTATATAATAGATGCGTTTTAGAACATTTCGAAAATTCTATCAGTGCAGCACCTGTTTTAATACACAATTAGAATATTTTAGAAGTCCTGACTGTAATATCTTACAAGAGTACCAGAATATACGCATTTAAATAGTTGATAAATCAAGAACTAATTTCCTTATTAAAAACGTAATATCTATCATGGCTATTATTATTATCATTTCATTTTAATGAGAATGTTTTGATATAAAACTCTGTATAGTGTCTGTAGTTGGAACCAATGACAATCTTTATTAAGAGGAATAAAGAACAATTACAGTATACCATTCTATTTACCCTTTGGAGAACCATAACAGTTTGTATATGTGTCTTACTTTCTTGTACAGTATAATACCTTATAAATACCGAATACCTTTTTTTTTAAAAATCAAGATTGTCTCTAAAATGGTCGCATCACGCAGACATATATATGACAGGACACGCACACATATATATGACAGGACAAGCACACATATATATGACAGGACACGCACACATATATGACACGAAACAAACTCTTAAAAAAAATAAATTATATATTAATTTGAAAAAATAGGGTCTAATTATAAAAATAAGTTGGGATAATTGATATGTTGTGTCCCCTTCTTCTCTTTGCACGCGCTGGCCCTATGTTTCACGTGCTGTCCCGTGTAATGACCCCGTGTAATGACCCCGTGTAATGACCCCGTGTAATGACCCCGTTACATCCGCAGAGTTTGTATTCTTGGATGTGTTTGAAATGGCCAACTTTACAGACATGCGCACAAACACAGAAGACAACTTGCAGCAGTCTTAAAAAAAAAACAAGCAACAGCAATTAACACGATTAGGGTTTTACCGTGTGTGAGATTATATGAATCTGAACAAGTGTGTGTGTGTGTGTTTGTATGCCATCAGTGCCAGGTGACAGTGACAGATAGGCCTGACATGTTGGCGGTGAGCTTCCTAACGTAAACAGACCAGAATCTCCGTCTTAGCGTCTACTGACTACAAACACTCCAATGTTCTAATATGTAGAGCATAGATCTATTCATTTTATAAAATGAAATTTAAAAAAAGAGATCTATTTATCACTGGGTCATTTAACCCATTACAGACTAACCCATCAGGTTCAAAGACTTGTATGTTGCATTGAACGTTGGACTCGGCCGCTGTTATAGAGTAGATAACTGGAGATAGTTTAAAACATAGAATACGTACAAACACACCTACATAAATACACAATGTAACAACTTACAAGCGTATGGGGCGTAGATACGGCTTCGAGACCTTGGTGGTCAGACCTGATTGCCTCCCCTTAGGTCCGGCACTGTTTCTTCCTCCTCAACACAAGTCCGAACAATAAATCTTCCAGTTCGTACAGAAAAGTCAGTGGAAACACAACAACAACAACAAAAAACACAAGAGCAATTGGAGCCCAAAAGACGTTGTCAGAATGGCCGATGTCAACATTGACAGTCATTATGTGTGTGTGTGTGAACCTAACAGTACCTTATACTGCCATCCAAGACTACGATACCTAAGACAAAGGTCAATAGAAGACAATTGCGCCCCCCACGTCCTTTTTCTTTCCCTACATTAAGAGATGTGTACCAAACGAAGGCTATTCATTCAGCCCGAAACTGTGAGTCCAAAACAAATCTATGTAACCTCTGACCCCTCTAACAATGTGGTATGTATAACTTAATGGATGACCCAACTCCTCCACCTACCATACTCCCTTTATCTAAGGCAAACATCCTGTTGTGTCTTTTTCTCCCCTCATGCCAGTGAGAAGTATGCCAACAACATACTGAGTGAGTTTATAAGCATGTCCCGTTGTCATAGCGAGGTCAGCGGTGAAAACAAATAGGTTCGTAAATATTCAACGAAAAAAAAAATAAATTCATTGCTTTAGACTACAAAAAACCAACATATCAAACTTTTGTTGTACCGTAAAATCGGGTGATCGTTAGTTTGTATCTACTATCAAAATATATAAAACGTATATAAAACGTATATAAAACGTATATAAAGCTTATATAAAACTTTTATAAAACTTTTATAAAACTTAGCGAAAAAAAAATGATGCATGTTCATATGATTAGAGTTCAATACAATGTAAAAGCAACAATATAAGCCACTACCCATACCGATATCTCTACCGGGTACACACATTTTATTTTTTTTAAATATACCCTCACATATTGATGTACTTTCAAATACAATGTACCAACAGTGGACCATCACATATAAATAAAACAAATAAAACATCCAACGAATGGATATAGGCGAGTACAAATAAGTATTTGTTGACATATAAAAATACCACCACACAAATAAGTATTTGTTGACATATAAAGATACCACCACACACATAAGTATTTGTTGACATATAAAGATACCACCACACACATAAGTATTTGTTGACATATAAAGATACCACCACACACATAAGTATTTGTTGACATATAAAGATACCACCACACACATAAGTATTTGTTGACATATAAAGATACCACCACACACATAAGTATTTGTTGACATATAAAGATACCACCACACACATAAGTATTTGTTGACATATAAAGATACCACCACACACATAAGTATTTGTTGACATATAAAGATACCACCACACACATAAGCTACCACGTCTAAATATGCCACCACATATAAGAAAGTTTCCACATATAAACTCGCTACCACATAGAAACTATCGGACAAACAGCAAACATCCTCAGTGACTTTATTGTTTGCTTGATTCTATGACCAGAAATGGACAGACCACTATCTGTCGTGTCTCAATGACCACCCAAGAAAAACGAAAGAATACCAAACTATATCATCTCCAGTAGTGTAGTGTATTATAGTGCCTACACTTATACTCATTAAATTCGCTCTTAGGCACATACACACAGAGTGGTCATGCAATCACACATACTGTATTTATTTGTCACTAAGCGATCTTCACCATGCATACATTGTCCAGGCAGCAACTCCAACACACATGCATACATTTCATAAGACCTCGAACACACACATACACATGTTCTAACTCACACACACACACTGTCGAACACACACACACACGTTCTTTCTATTTACGTATGTCTACATAAGCATCTTAGCTTTGACTTGAAGACCACCAACGTCTAGCAAACCAAACAGTTAATCCTATAAGCGATACCGCACGAGGTTCAAGTCTCCTCTCCCACCCCGTCTTTTCCCGCTATTGACGGATCGCGAGGCCGGTTTCAATCAATGATCTGGCTATTCAATCGACCCTCAGCGGAAAGGCTCTAACTGGAGCAGGCCTTTGGACGGAGAAGCGAAAAGGGGGAGGGACGCTCGAACGATTTATTCCCCCCCCCTCTCTCTTCCTTCTCCCTCCACTGTAATATGAAATGCAGAATATTCAATTTGAAAACTAAAAAAAAGGGGAATAATTATCCGAAAAACGCATACTCGACAAAAGAAGCGTGGATATTTGTATTTTGATAACAATTCGCTCGACAGATGTTTCAATTTTTGCTACTTAGCTATATTGTGTACATGCGATAATTTTTTTTTTACACAAAATCTTGCATTTTTTATCACACTACAGCTTTTGAATTTAAATGTCACCATTCAAAAACCATAACCCTCAATTTTATTCAAGAACCGTAACCCACAGTATAATGCAGATTAAAATATTATTAATTAATTTTTTAAATTACCCAAATAATTCCATTCATTCAATTTATTTTATTTTGCATATTTAATTAAGATGTATTTAATGTATTCTCATATCGCTCAAGTTAATCGCGCAAAGCAGATTTAGATAATTGAAATGATTACAAAGTTTTGGTATTTGGAGGACCATATTTTTATTTTTAGTTGGTATATTGATCACTGATGGCTGTCTGTATATCTATCTATCTATCCATATATATATATATATATATATATGTTTAAATCATTATTATACCTTATATGTAACATTCTTTCGTCCCAGAGAATACTTCGCTAGAGTGTCAAGTGTCTTTCGATTTAAATCCCTTTGAGTGGTTGACATGATATTCACACCTTCCAAACCAACCCCTCGGCAGGATATGTATTTAATAATTGTGCTTATTTATTTTCTGGACAAATAATATTGCGATACTTTTTCTAGTGTGCAAATTTTACTTTCACCACACTACGAGAATTGCTAATTCCCTAATTAGTACAAGAATCGGTAATTCCCAATCTATTAATGACGGGGGCGAAAATGAACGCGCCTTGTTACATTCTACTGCACAGAGAGCAGTGTCACGTTTTTATTGAGAAGATACAATTTTCTAAAGTTAGTTTTGAGACAAGTGTACAATTTAATAATGTACATGTCTCTCTGGTTGAAACTTCTCTTGTCTCTTCTCTTATTTTGTGTCACGTTTTGTCTCCTTCTTACATCATTCCGAATGAACGCAATACAAACTTCTACAATGTAAACTCATATTTACTTTGGTTATTGGGTGGTGTTTTTTAAACTCTGAAAGGGGAAAAGACGCTATTAGTTTTGTCTTGAATGTCTGTCCGTCCGCCCGTCCCGTTTAGATCTCGTAAACTAGCAAAGATATTGAAAATCCGACATCATAATATTTTAGACCATTCAAAGTTCTGATGCATCGGCTACTTTTTTTCTTTTCTGAAAGTGAAAAATCTAATTTTTTAAATCACCTATGCCAGCAGTTATTTCATTAAGGTACACCACTTTTACAACTATTCACTATTAATAGTAACACATTTATGCAAATGGTTTTTAGCCGTATGCAAACGGTTACCCGTATATTTGTATTGCTAAGTTACGTAAGTTCTCTTATACGAATTGCTACATTTAGGCAGAAAAAAA
The DNA here is from genome assembly GCF_947242115.1 of Biomphalaria glabrata. Lineage (NCBI taxonomy): Eukaryota > Metazoa > Mollusca > Gastropoda > Planorbidae > Biomphalaria > Biomphalaria glabrata. The sequence continues at coordinate 27,094,489 of NC_074713.1, forward strand.
TGTTTACTATTTTTTTTAAAGATAAAACATCTATTTAGTAAGCATATAAGTTGGACATAATTTAAAACAACAATTAATAAGTATTTTTTCATATTATCGATTGAATAGTCACTGTACAAGAGCACAACAGAACACATAACTATAGGAATTTTTTTTTAAGTAAAGTTTTTTCTCTCTAGGATTTGAATAAGAGATTGATCCTTTACAAAACAATTAGATCAATTAGATATTCATTATAAGACATCATTTAGGCCAGGTTCACATCTAGCGTCACATTCACTTTCACCTATCCTTTGGTCTGCTGGACCGCTGGGGCACCGCAAGATTTTGAGTTTGTGTTTCACACAAACTGTCTTTGTAACCTTGTTTTTTCTCATTTTAAAAACACTTTGAAAGTTGTATGTTTGTAAAATGTTTTACATGTTTCGGATGTTCCTTCAGAGTTGAAGATAGTTTACTTCCTAGTCCAAACCTCCCGCAGGACGACGGGGGATGGGAGCGGATGGCTTTATATATTTTGTTCATATAATTGACAATATCAGACTAATGATTGCGGCTTTTAAGAATAAAATGAATTCACTCCTAAAATCGCTAGATTATAAAATAATTTCACCCCACCTTTTTTTTTCTCTTTCTATCGGAGTTAAATATAAATTGATATCATTAAGTTATTGATTCATTAAATGCTAGGCTATTATTCTACATATATGTGGAAGGTTCAATGCTAACTACAGAAAGAGCTGCCTTTAATTGTTTAGAAATGGTAGATTTAAGATTATATAGAATAGATATTACACCTTAAATATTATATAACGTCCGTCTTTCTAGTCCATATAGAACGGTGGTGTTTGTTCTCTTTTTAATAATTCATTTTTATGTTGTTAAATTGGTCTTTAAAAACATCGTTTTAGTAAATATTTGTATTCTGTGTTTGTGTGTGGCATTACTTGTGGTTAGTTCCAAGTTCCCTCAGAGTGTTAAAGTGACCCATCGCTCTCACCTGACCGCCACCCATTCACAAAGTGTGACAGAATGAATAATTTTGTATAGTTGTCACAGGTCACAGGGCAGGTGTAGGTGTGTGTGTGGGGGGTCTAAACGTAGTTCTGGGTGCCTGAAAGGGGAGTAAGTCCTGTGGTGGGGGTGTACAGTATGTGTCTCATGTAAAAAGCTAAACGTATTTTTTTTAAACATTCTCCTTGCTGGGTGCCGCAGCTCTCGTTATCACCTCCCTCAGTCTGTGCATACAAATACGTGAACTTGCGTGTGTTTGGGTTGAGATGACAAAGCCAGAGACACTTTTGTTGTCACATCTTAATACAAGCTATAAAATAACCTTCATATTCATTCCATACAAAATATGACCAAAAAATGCATACATAATTAAGTCTGGGTCTCAGTTTTTTTTCAGACATTTCTTCCATTGTAGATAACACTATTTCAATTATAAAAAAAATTGATTGGCTGATTGAAGTTTTATTCTCGGGTAAAACTAAATAGAATCCTTTTACAGGTCAGCGAAAGTAAAGCGATAAGTCTTAAATTAAACAAAAATTTGCACTCATGAAATGGTTTAAGTATTTGTTTTTATTCAAATAAACCTAACCACAAATTTTTACATTAAATATAGATATATATTGTAACAAATGTACTCATATTAAAGGCAGACGATATAGCATTCAATTCCATATATTTGTGTCTACATATCTATATCTCGTCTACTTAGTTCCCTTCTTACATGTGCTCTTGATAGTTTTAAAATCTCGATGAATGCAAATAGTTTTTAGGGATTACAATTTTATAAAATATAGCCAGGTCAGTCCCAAATCTTCCTGAGTGTTGGTGTGTACAACACATGGTGACGCAGAAGACATGACACACACACTTTCGCCCCTCGGCATCTTCCTCTCTCGGGATAGTGGCGCCCTTCCCCGCAGCACAGCTCATTAATAATTAGTGGCAAAATTAGAAAGATAGTGATGAAGTCATACTCCTAACCTACTTTCTCTTCGTCCCACTCTCTCCTTCTGTCTGTCTATCTCTCTCTCTCTCTCTTGTTAGTTCTTTCCCACCCCCACCCCTTTTAATCGTTTCAAGCTATATTATGAAAGGACCAAACGATTGACCATACATAAATATCTATTTATGCATATATCTAAAGATTTAAGAGTAACCGAAAATCGAAATCGAAAGGGAAAGAGAGAGAGAGGGTGATACGGAGAGATGGATTGAGAGAGAAAGAAAGAGAGAGACGGATTTTGGATGAGGATTGCGGTGGGGGGGGGGGGGTAACGGCCAAAGAGAGGGCTAATAATAATAATAACCAAATGGCGCCGCCCGCCCTAACAATAGCCGCCCATCGTCTGCCAGAACATTTGGCGCCTACCAGTGTTGAACAAATGATGAATTAAGAAATTATTAATCACACTACAGCGCAGTTCCGTCTGCACAGCCAAGTGTGTAAGTGTCAGGGTATGTATACACGTGTGTGTGGGGGGGGGGGCATACCATCTTGCACCCACCTCTCACATAGCGAAACGCCCCATTTCCTTTACAACTTCTCCCCCCCCCCTTTTTTTTTTTGTTTCCTCTCATCGAACGTTCAATGTATATTTCATATTGGTTTTTTTTTTAACCTCCAGAAGTGAACCTCCAGAAGTGAGGTCTGCCTCATTGTGTAATGCGCCCTGGTGTGCAAGAAGCTAAATACATTCCGTTAATAATTCATACACAAACACACACACGAAACCGTTTTGAATCATTAGCGCTCCCTGGTGACAATTATTTTAATTTCACCATTGTGGATAGACAATTGAGGGAGGGGGGAGGTGTTTGTTTTTACGCTATGAATAGTTTACGTAGGGGGCGCCACGTACACTATGGGAAGAAAACAAAAAAGATAACATCCGCCACCAGGGGCGTTTTGAGGGCGTTAACTAGCACCATGTGATTTTTTAAAGAAAAATCCATCGGCCTAACGATGAAACTAGAAAACAATAAACGTGAGTATCAGCGTGTTGTGGTGGTAGTTATCCCATGCTGTAGACCAGTGATGCCCAACCCAATTCGACCAGCGGGCCATTTTAATTTCCAACACTCGTATCGCGGGCCACACGACCGAAAAGTTACAAAAAACGAAATGAAATCGATCTGAAACTATTTGATAAGAAACTTACAAATAATTAAAGAGACATTGGAAGTTTATCTTTTTTTTTTACGCACCGAAAAATGGCTTCATTTCTCTACTTAAAATGTGAACAACTTTGTAGCTAGTTTTACCACCAACTCATATTCTTGTCTCTTTTTTGTTAATGATCCCTTAGATCCTCCAAGCTCTAGGCGTAGTTTAGCAACCTTTTATTCGCGGTTCAAACCATGAATGCCGCCATATTTGTTTGCTTATGAGTTATAAATATTGTTTAAACAGCCACAATGTCTTTATAAATTAAATATATTGGCTTATTATCATGTTCCACAAAAAAAAAGTAAAGATCCGTTCACTTTCCCTGCTTGATTCTACATTCAGAGTTATCCGTTCACTTTCTCTGCTTGATTCTACATTCAGAGTCCCATTTCAGATACGTACAAGTGTTAAAAATTAATAGTGGGGGCCCTAACGTAGGAAAAGTTTCATTTTTCAGCCTTTTTTTATGAAAAGGGGATTTTCTACAGTAGTGCTGAAGTTTCGGCGGGCCGGATAGAACAGCATCGAGGGCCGGATGTGGCCCGCGGGCCGTATTTTGGGCATCACTGCTGTAGACAATAATGGTTTTGTAAACTACTGTTGTACGTGTATTTATAGATTGGTTTGACAGAGAAAACGGAACTGCGTCCCACTTCCGTCACGTGGTCTCCCCCAGCTTTCCAATCTCCCGCTTTTGTTTGGAAACAATTACTAATAGTAAGCAGCAGGTGTGAGATGCAACTTATTCAAAAGGGCACCCGACTCCGTATGGCGCCCCGTTTTTTTTTTTAGGTTTCGATAAAATGAACGAGATATGTTTACGAGTACAAACAAACACAAACAAACAAACGAACAAACAAAAACAGCAAAAAAAAACAAAAACAAACAACAACAAATCGCTCACACGACTTTAAATCCACTGAAAATGGCAATGACAGGAGGGGAGGACTATGGGGATGGGTATCGAATCAACAGATGCAAAAAGACCCCCCCCCCCCTTTTTTTTTTCGTGTAGGCTTGCTAGGAGGGTGAGTGGAGAAAAAAAAGGGGGGGTATTAAATGTGATTAGGTTCCTCATTTTGAACGTATTGTTCCCGTCTACCGTTCAATCCGCACCAAATCTGCATCCAGAGCCTTACGTCTGCAGCGTTCTCTCTCCAGGTATTGACACTTCCCGCTGTGGACCTCCCCCACCCCACTCCACATTTGTTTTTTTCAATTGATCCCCAATCTTGCAGTACTGAAAACATAGCTCTATTGTTTGGGGGTTTTGTTTTTGTTTTTGTTGTGTGTGTGTGTGTGTGTGTTTATTTAGAAAACAAAATATACAATGCGCTACACACATGCATAGTGCATACGTACACACACAGATAGTGGGGAAGATAAGAGTAACCGTATGGAAAGATTAATAAGAGAATGAACCTAAGAGAGAATAAGAGAGGGGGGAAGAGACACTTTGAGAGAGGGAGAAAGTGTGGGGAAGTCAAAGAGGAAAAGTTGTGAGTAATGTGTGAAATAGAGGGACAGAGCCTAAAGAAATGTGAGGTGTAAACAATTAGGGAAAGAGAGAATGAGATAGAGAGAAAGAGAGAGGGAGCCCCCATCAACGCAGAAACCACGAGCCCTTGATAAATACTGTAACCATTTGTCGTTTCGTTTAAACTGACCTGCTATAAGTTCCAAAATGCTCGTCTGCTCTAAGTCACTGGGCGAGTTTGGAAAAAAAAAAAAAAAAAGTTGGACATGACGCATGTCTTATCAATTACATATTTCCGGCATTTGGGTTTGAGAATTTTTTGGTTAGATACAGCGTGAATAACAAGGACAACAAAGCCTCTACTAGATCTAGATGTCTTTTGAAGACCTAGATGTCTACGTTTTGAAGATCTAGATGTCTACGTTTTGAAGATCTAGATGTCTACGTTTTGAAGATCTAGATGTCTACGTTTTGAAGATCTAGATGTCTATGTTTTGAAGATATTGATTCTAGACTCTATACTATTGTTAAACATCCCTTGATGTTTGCAATTTTTTAAAAACTATATACTTGAAAGTAGCACATTACCAAAAGTTCACTCTGTATTCTTATCAATAAATTTATCTTAAAATTTCTGCGGGTGTAATAATTCATTGTTCTCTATATTTTTAAAATGTAAAAGATGAAACAAAAATAGATCTAAGCTTCTTTTTATCGTATAGTGTAAGAATCGCTCAGGATAATAATATGTCATGTAGATCTAATATAGATTATTTAGATTATTAGCGGCCCCCAAAAGGGGAAAAGACGCTATTAATTTTGTGTGGCCTGTCTGTCCATCTGTCCGTCTATTTACAATTGTATTACTAAGTTATGTAAGTTACTTTTTTTTTTTAAAAAGAGAAAAAATCTATTTACTATGCAAATACGTTGGGCATAATTTAAAACAACAATTAAAAAGTTGTTTTTCATATTATCACGTGAACTGCATAAATACAATAGTAGCATGGAACATAAAACTAAAGGAATTTTTTAATTATTTTTTTTACGGAAATGTTTTTCTTCTTGAGGCTTTGAATAAGAGATTGACCCTTTACAAAACAATTAGATCAATTAGATACTCATTATAAGACATCAAGTAGGCCAGGTTTGTATTTAACTTCACTTTCACTTTCACCTATCCTTTGGTCTGCTGGACCGCTGGGGCACCACACAGGATCTGCCAACCTCCTTTCTCCATTCTTCTCTGTCATTTGCCTTTGATAGAACTTCATTATGATATTCTTTCTGAGAATATTGATACCTGCCTTTTTACCTGCCTGAGTGGAACACTTCTGATAGAATTTAATACCGATATTCTTCTGAAAATATTGAAACCTGTCTTTTTTTTCTACATGGGTGGACCATTTCGGGGCCGATTTTGAGTTTGTGTTTCCACACCAACTGTCTTTGTAACCTTGTTTTCTTTTTGAAGGGTTAGATGTGAAACAACTTTTCATGGTCTAGCATGGTCTAGCATGCTCACTGCACTCTGGTTCAAACTCTTTTGTAGACCAATAGTGGGAGGGGTTATTTGGGAGAAGTATTCCATGCTGACTTTAGGCGCTCAGCAAATACACCTCAGCTCAAGTAGGGATTTGAATTCGAGCTTCCTCGCTAGGTAGCTAAGCATTTCATGTCACTCAGCCACAGATTCCACTTTAAGAACACACTATAATACACTGCGCCACTACAGTACACTGCGCCACTACAATACACTGCGCCACTACAATACACTGCGCCACTACCACTACGTTACGTTATATTATTATATCCTCTTATCATTTCTGTCTCACTTTTGATATTTCTCAACGACATTTCCAAAATCTTATGTTTCACTTTCCACTTGCAGGCACCCGCTGTTCCCGCTCCTGGCGTTGATATTTGAAAAGTGTGAGCTCGCCACGTGCACGCCCAGGGAGCCTGGGGTCACAGGGGGTGACGTCTGCTCATCGGATTCCTTCAACGAGGACATCGCAGTCTTCAGCAAGCAAGTTCTAGTAAGTACTGGACACTGGTCATTTGTTGTGGTTAGATGGTCTAGTCTAGACCATTCGTTATAGAACATCTCAACCTGTAGACAGTTTCACCAATGGTATTCTTCTATTTAGTTGAGACCTGATACGTGGCCACGAGCTTTTGGTCTTCTATGTGCAACTGTGTGTATGTGTATGATTCTTTTTTTAAATTAGGAAAAACAACAACACAAAAAAAGTAACATATAAATCAATTACTACTTTGTGCTCAAATAATTAAAAAAAAAAATTAAATTTGTCATTGAAAAGTAAAATAAAATTAAAAAAAAAAATTGGCAAGCATGGGTACAAACCCACGACATTCACAGGATTTTAATCTAAAAGGTCAATTGTTTAAAACTTTTAACTAACGATTTAATTCTCTAGACCAGGCTTATCTCCCCTTAGCTTAGTACATTTTGTATATAAAACTAAATGATTGAATTATGACTAATTGATTAACTAATTGGTTTGATTTTTTTTTTATTGATTCGTGTGTTGTCATCAACAATAAATAATTGTGCAAAGTTTCAACTTGATCCGAGAATGGGAAGTGGGAGAAATACAATGTAGAAGATTTTATCCAGACAGACAGACTTGATATAAACTTTATAAAAAAGGATGGAAACCTTTCTTTTGATTTGAAATCATGGTTTATAAATCATTTGTATATGTTTGTGTTTCTTAAACAGTGTAACTATGTGTGTGAAACAGTAACAGTATATGTGTGTGAAACAGTAACAGTATATGTGTGTGAAACAGTAACAGTATATGTGTGTGAAGTATATGTATGTGAGTGTGTTCTAGTTTCTATTGCAATCTACATTTGAAACAAAATTCTATTGCAAGCCGGTTAGTCGGCCGGTCTACAACCAGAGACAGCACTTGAACAAATTACACACGCCAGTGATAATAAGGAGAGGAAAAAAAAGGGTGTCGAAATAAAAAGAAAATGTATAAAAGGAAGAGACCCACTTTGTGCATTAAGTTATCCCACAACTCTCCTCCTTCTCTCTCTCTCTCTCTCTCTCTCTCTTTCTCTCTCTCTCTCTCTTTCTCTCTCTCTCTCTCTCTTTCTCTCTCTCTCTCTCTCTTTTCAAGACTCGAAGTGCAACTTCCATTCAATACTCTTGGCAAAGAAAATTATGTGTGTGTGGTTGTTGTGTGTGTGTGTGCTTGTGTGTGTGTGTGTGAGCATGCATTTCATCTTAACACTGTTTATTAACAGTAAAGTGAAGAAATGGAATGGCGGCGTTACCATGGCAACGAGAACGTGCCCAGCAGACCATACGACATCAACACTGAGAGACGAAGGGAGGGGGCGGGGACAAATAATTCAAAAACTAAGCACCGGATCTGGTTTTAGTTTTTTGTTGGAAAAAAATCATTAGTATTTCTGAGTAAATAAACATTCTGATCGCAGTAGGCCCTCTCACACTATAGTGCATGTGCATCTTTTAACAAATGTGTTTTCTCGGTGATGTTATTCGCATTTTGATTTTTAATTTGATTTTATACAACTAAAGAAAAAATGTGCACAAATTGTTTCGTTTATCCGTAGTCTGTATACCAGATGTACCAAAGAAAGCTTGCTATTTATGGATTTTTAAAAAGTATTGAAATAAATAATTTAGATCTTTATCACAGTGAGCTCATTTATTGACTTATAGATAGAAAATGTATAGAAGAAAATGTGTAGTCTAGCAGTATGCCGTATAAAATATGATTTGATTACGTCATGAAATAATTTGTTAGGTTGAATTTTGTTTTATATTATCTAATTGTAACTAGAAAAATTTTAACAATAAAGTTTGTTATTCATTTAATATAATTGTATCTTTGTCTCTCCTGTCATTTAAGGAGAGATTTAAGCAAGACTAAATGTTTCACATCTTATCTTATCTTATCTTCCACTTGAGTCGTATAATTGTGGTCAATTATCTACAACATAGCCCTGTCACAAGCCTTGAAATATGCAACGATTAAGTCGACTTAACGCACAGTTAGCAGCACTCTCACACACTCACACAGAAGCACACACACACACACACACTAACCTTGAATAGAATTTCGAAAACATCACACTATAAGCACAATTGATCAACACACTGTACAGAATGTATCACAAAGTGCCAGAATGAGAAAGAAGACATAGTGGGCAAAAGGGCCTCGATTGAAATAAATTTGTTGGGAGAAATAACGCCCCCCCACACACACACACACTCTACTTAGCGCCTTACAAAATAATGGCCAGTGACCCGCTTTTCAGATTGAGGATTCAATGGATTCAATTAAGTTCTCTTAGACGTAAGAGAAACGCCGACAGAACAAAACAAAAATTAAATTCCATTCGCCTCTTCATTATCCTCCTGATATTTTTTTAACTCCCCCCTCCTCCTCCTTTCCAAGTTTAACTTGAAACCAAAACAATGGTGGAAAAAAGAAATAGTTGCGAAAAGATTGATGAATAAAGCGAAGTGTCTCAGAGAGTAACAAACGTCTTGATACCATTGGGGCGTCTATGTCCAAGTCAGATTATTTAAAAAAAATGGAATTTTTTCAATTTTTTGCAAAGAACGCGAATTATTTAATGTTATTTCATTCCGTCTTTCTGTCCCGAGCCCCCTCCTTGCCTCCTTTGCGTCTATCTCCTCTAAGCCTCACTAGTCCACGACTCCCCTCCCTTCAACAGGACATTGCAGTCTCGCTCGGCGCAACCTCTTTCATGATTGCTACATTTGTTTACTGTCATAACACGCTGAGGGAAAATGCCATGAGAGAAGGAGGGAGGGAGGGAGAGAGAGAGAGAGAGAGAGAGAGATAGTTAGGGGACAGAGAGATAAAGAGATAACAACACAGAGAGATGGAGTGAGTGAGGGAATGAGTAAGTGGTATAAAGAAAAAGAGGATGTGCAAAGGATCATGTACCTCAATTCTCCTCTCCCTCCTAGGATTTAATGCCGCACTGGCTGCCTGATGTTTCTCTAACCTTGTTCTTAACATCTTTATTTGTCTAAGAACTGTTGACGCAATTTACTCCACGTTCGACCGAATCAAAATTGGATAATGAAATTTTAAGGTAATTAGATCAAACTTGGAAACAAAAAAAAAGAAAATGTCATGAAACTGTTCCATAGAACTAACGTTCTCGCTCCAGGGATACTTCCCTAAGTGAGGTCAACTGGTTGGGTTGACCCATTTTCAATTCTAGTATTCATTGTCAGTTTAAACCTGTTGACACTAAGATGTGTAATTGTTGACGAACAATACAATATAACGAGAATAAAATGATATACAACAAAATGATATTCATAACTAGCGTAGTGAAACGTATAACCTAAGACCATGCCAGTAGTCCTACCGTAGAAATACCTACACAATGACCCTACAATAGAAACATCTATATTGGAAGGAGCAACATCGTAAGGACCTACAGCAAAATGTCCTACAGTAGAAACGACCTACAGCAAAATGTCCTACAGTAGAAATGTCATAGAGCAAAATGTCCTACAGTAGAAATGACCTACAGCAAAATGTCCTACAGTAGAAATGACCTACAGCAAAATGTCCTACAGTAGAAATGACCTACAGCAAAATGTCCTACAGTAGAAATGACCTACAGTAGAAATGTCCTACAGTAGAAATGTCAAAAATGATGTCAGACTTGTTTTATCACACCTAGAAGTAGAGATTTGAACCCTATTCTTCCAACATGTTTCCTTTTAATTCTATCTCACGCCTTTCTAATTACTATCTTATTATCTCTCTTTTTTTACTCTGACTCTTATCTTACTCTCCAACATTCTTTTTTTTTTGTTTGGTTCCCTCCGTTTCTCTCAGCCTACGAACGTTCTAAAAGCCATCTTTAGTTTAGTTGGGGTTTTTTTTTGGTTGGGCTTAAATTAAAATTTATGTTTTTGTCATGTCTTGGGTCCAGCCATCTTGTCTGTCCCATCCAGCCATCTTGTCTGTCCCATCCAGCCGTAACAAAGATTGATGGCTGAACCATTCCGATGTGACTTCTACGCCAACTCTACCAAAATATTACCCTCTCTCTCTCTCTCTCTCTCTCTTTATTTCTAACCGAACGCTCATAGTGTATTGGGTCCCAGCATTGTGGCTACTTTTGTTCAGTTTATTTCAAGTCAGAGATAACTCCTAAACGAATTGAAAGAAGTCGAAACTTAATACTCTACTCCCTGGACACTCCACTATCGATACACTGGAGATCGATATATTGATCTGATTCAGTCAAAAGGTCGACATGTAGATAGTACAGTAATAAAAGTCAAAATGAGCCTACCCCAATTTCTCATCTTGTGTGTGTGTGTGTGCGATCTGTGTTGGGAACGTGTGTGTTCTAGTTAGTTCGTTGTAATGAGTTGAACGTGTGTGTTCTAGTTAGTTCGTTGTAATGAGTTGAACGTGTGTAAGGATTGGATCCCTAAGACTGCCATATAACATTAGGATGTTGAAAATATAAATCCTATGTAAATAACAAAAACATTCTTAAGAATATTGGATATTAATTTTTTTATTATTTGCATACATACACACAGAAAGACAGAAAAACAGATTTATGCATATATTTGTAGATAGAATTAGATACTTTATTTTACAGTAGTTTATAGTAGTTTTTTAATTGGTTTTTCTAAATTGAGATTTTTTTTTAATTTGCAGGCACGCTCAGAAAAGCCATTATTTTCAGCCAACCATGAGTTGGACAGCTTGGTGAGTAGCTCTAGAGTTTCGTTCATCTCTGTTAGCACTGTCCACGGGATACCTACTTCCTGACAATATCAGGGTTAGGATTAGGGTTTAGGTTTACATTCATATTTTATTGTCATGTTTTTCCTTCATCACCCCCTTTTTTCACCATTATTGTTTTAAAAAACATTTTTTTGCACAATAATTGACTAATTATAGAACACGTTTGTCCCAGATTGTGGTAGGAGCATTTAAAAAACAACTTTGTAGCTTATAAGGAACGCGACTTAATAGGGTAAGTAGTTGTGAGTACCCTTCCGTCCAACAGGCAATCGACTTTATTTTGACTTTAAAAAACTCTAAATAATTTTGGTCTATACTATTTTGAATATTAATTGAATTCTATACATATTTTCCCTAAACGATGTAGCAGTGATAGTAACAATTCATATGAAACAATTTGAGAGCTAAGAACCCAAGACTAGATTCTGTTTATTTGAAATGAAAACAAATTTACACGAAGTTATTTTCACATGAAAATATATATGTATATATAGTTTGTTTTTATATAAATACAAAGTTTATACAAACGTTTTGTATTGTCGATACAATGAATACATAAACTGCTACTATTATAAAATAAAAAGAATATACACATTTTTTTAAAGATTAAATGAATATATCAATTATTACTATTAAATAAAAAGAATACCAGTATGTAAATTGTTAGTTTTATATTAAGTGAAGATATAAATTATTAACTTTGTAGGAAAATTCCACTTTTCTTATAAAATGAACACAGAATAGTTACATTGTGAGCCAATAGTTCCATTGTGAGCCAATAGTTCCATTGTAAAACTGATGATGACTGCTGTCTTAATGAAACATCTTGATGTATGCCTCCATGATGTTTTGCTACACACTGCGCGCTGATTCCTCCCCCTCCTACCCTATCACTTTCAGTTCACATCCGTGACAAATCTCGTAACATCTCTAATCAGTAAAACTCGTAATTTTCAAACGTTAATTCGTTCAAACATCCAGATGGGCTTCTGATCAAACCTCTCCCCACCCCCCTCCCTTTTCCATTTTTTCCTTTCCCCGTGTGATTATTTTATTTTCACATGCGCGGGAAATTAAAACTTAGCACGGGAGAAGAAAAGAAAGAAAGAAAATATTTCCAGGGTGACGTCTGCAGTCATTACAAGCCATCGGACCTGGACAAACTGAGCAGACACGCACACACACATACACACACTCGCTCACAAAGACAGCCTTCAACTAATTTGGCATCAATCTTTATTTTGGCCTTGGCGCTGCCAAACACATTAAGGGCCCGACCTTTTAAAGGGACAAAAAAATATTTCCAAGCCTCTGACCCGATCTTCATTCTAGCAAGCAGCCAAAGTCCACGGCTACGAAATCAGAGGCGCCTCTTTTGAGGCCAAAAAAAAAAAAAAAGAGAGAGATAGAGAGAATAGGAGAAGGAAGAAAAGGGGCGTCATTTGTGTGCTTCTCTCCTGGGTCTTAAATGCCCCATCTAGAGGGCCTTTTTCGTGCCTTCCATAGGATCAAAAAAGGAAATTGTTTAAAGACAAGAGAAGAGAATGTTTAAAGACAAGAGAAGAGAATGTTTAAAGACAAGAGAAGAGAATGTTTAAAGACAAGAGAAGAGAATGTTTAAATACAGGAGAAAGGAATGTTTAAAGACAAGAGAAGGGAATGTTTAAAGACAAGAGAAAGGAATGTTAGAAGCCAGCGGTTTCTTCTTTCTCCTTACTTAGTATCTACATAGGTCTGGGACTTAATCTTACATCGATGTAGACTGGGGTTTTTAATTTCGGGATTTTTCGTACGCCCCTGAGTCCACCCTAGTCGAATGACATGAGTTTGGGGAAAATAAAGGCTGTTGGTAGTTGTGCTGGCCCCATGACACCCCTGTCAACCTCCGCCATAGTAACAAGTGTCTTTACATCTTCTGTCCTATAAATCGCAAAAGGGGGGGGGGGAGGGAAACTTTAGTTTTCAGTATATGTCAACTAGTAGAGTTAGACAATTGGAACAACTGTTGGGATTGTTTATAAAAAAAATTTTTTATTGGACCGAGTCTTTATGGACCGAGTCTTTATGGACCGAGTCATTTAGTGTTGAGATTTCTCCCTTCAACGTGGCCTTCACCTGTTCCGTAGTATGTCCGTAAGGGGCACCACACATGATCCGTCTTTTTCCATTCCTCTCTGTCTTGCCTTGAATAGAATCTCTATCAACGACAGGCCCGTCCATTCTTTAATGCTGTCTTACCATCTCTCTAGAAATAAAATATACAGTCTAGAGTCAGTTTGTGTTTGTTTGTTTCGCGTGTTTGTTAGCATGTTTTCCTGCGTGTTTTCGCGATTGTTTGTTGTTTTAGTGTTTGTATGTCTCTAAGTCTGGTGTTGTTTTTTGTTTAATAAATTCGTAAGCGAGCTTAGTTTAAAACAACCAATGAAAAGTCGATTAAAGAAAAACCTCTAGCCAATATTTATTTGTTTCTTTATTAGCCTATAAAACAAATAAGTATACCTACGGGCTGGATAATTGACAAGTTTATCATATTTTTGATAATATATTGTTAAAAACAATATAGTGAACTTAAATAATAATTATTTGTGAATAGTGAGTATAACAAATAACTTAAAATGCAACCCCAATAGCTATGACTTGAAGTCGGTAACAGAGACAGTCTGAACATAATACACACGGAATCAGGACATTCTCTGTGGTAGCTCATTCTCAACCCATTGACTATATCCCAGCTAATGCTACTTAATGAGAAGGAAGTTACTTTTTGATTTATAATTTATTATGAACAAATTGATAGGGAGAGTACAAAATCAAAAGAAATGAAAAACTCTTTATCAGGAGAAATTCTCGTTACCAAAACAGATTGTCTAGAGGAAGACTGCCGAGATTTGTTCCTTGCTAGCACCATCTACACCCCTCCCACTTTATTGTTTTCTCTCGTAGCATCAGCTGTAGCAATTAGTACAGCAGCATAGGGCGCTACTTACACCTCGTATCACTTGGCACCCAGTCTGACACATCCTGGCTAATTAGGGCCGACACTGTCAGGAAGACATTAAGGAGGAGAGGAGTCAGAGGGAGGGAGAGTAGATTGGGTGCGTGAGTGAGAGAGAGAGAGAGAGTGAGTGAGAGAGAGAGTGAGAGAGAGAGAGAGAGAGTGTACAGGCCGATGGGGGAATCCAAGACGTCTAATGTATTTTTAATGTGAAAAATTTTGTTTTTAAAAAAAGTAAAAAAAAGTGGGTCGTTACATTATGGCGCCCCTCTCGCCATTCTGCGCCCTATATCTACTCACTCCCTGCTACTATAGGTGATAATTACTAGCACCCGCTGCGAGAGCAGTGCCTAGGCGCAGTGGGGTGCACCTGCCCTCCCGGTGCAGAAAATGATAAACGGTGTCCACTGTTACCTCACAAGAAGTTCAATAAAGAGTGATAGTGGAAGTCTCTCAGGGCGCTGAACTTGGAGGAGGGAGGGGAGGGGAGAGAATAGTTACTGCTGAGGAGTTTCAGACGCTTATGATGGCTTTCAGCTTTGCGCATCTCCCCCCGTCTTTCTTCTCCCCTAGTGGTCAATTATAGACTGACCTCCTACGGAGGATGACCTTGTGTGCGAGCGTTGGTCATTCCAGACCACGCTCTGTGAGCACATTTCAAACATTTCGTTCCCCTGATAATGTCACGGTGCCAAGAGTAGCAACATTCTAGTAACAATATTTTCCACTCCTGGCAGACGTGAGCGACATTTTCATAGACGACCTACATTCACAACCAGCTGCTTGATAAGTCTTGGAGTAATAACATCGCAATAATATACCCTATAGATTCAAACTTGTTTGTTTGTTTTTGACAGCTTATGGCACATTTAAACAACACCACCGACATAGCGGAAGGAGTTTCCTAGTTTTCTTTAGATAATTAGAGGCCCTAGGTGAAGTAAATGTGTTGACCTCAAACGGAATAGAAAAATGAAAGATAAATAACGAAAAAAAAAAGCAATTTATTTAAAACAATAATACTCGTCCCATTTTTCGCTATTTCTTCTCTACAAATTTTTTTTTTATTTGCGTCCTTTGCGAGACCCCCACCAATCGGAAACCCTAGGCGGTTGCCTAGTTTGCCTATGCCCAAAACCGGCCCCATGCATTAATTACATTGAAATATTGTACAGGAAGACTTAGATTTTAGTTTCCATTCACTCTGATAGTTTCTTACAAGGTGAGGAGGGAGGCTTATATTCTTGAACCCGGGCCAACACCTCGCTACGCTACTGACTTAGAAGCATCTCTCCCATCCTTTAAATCGCTTAATATCATGACAGTTTGAATCCAACTACTGACTCAAGTGTATTTAACGTGGGCATAACATTTATAGAAATGCAAGGGCAAATAAAGCTGAAAGAAAAAGTTGTCTACAACAATTAACATTTCAGGATGTTTGGTTACGAATTACCGTCCCTGGCGCCTACCCGACTGTTCCGTAACGTTCCGTTTAATGGGGCCCACTTCTTTATCCCATGATGCTTCAGTCCTGTGTTGGCGGTCAGTTCCAGACGTGAGTAACATTCGTCATTAGCTTGCACCTGTTCGCTCCTAAACTTATTCGCTCTTTTTTTTTTTCATAGCGCACCCTAGCCAGGGTGCTGAGCGCCCAGTTTATCTATGCCCCCCCCCCTTTTCCCGCCTCTCCCTCTTCTTGTGTCTTCTGGTTACTTTCGTTTTAATCAAAAAATGGCTGGAGATTTAGTGATAAGATATGTGGTCAGTTCTGACACAGCACTGACCTTTGACCAGATTTCTAACCAGTGAAGGAAAGTATTTTTAGACTAGAACTGAATCCACTTACACACGCAGGGTAGGCCAAAGTCAAAGTTGTACCAAACGCATTTTAAATATTACCCAAAGACTAAGTCAACAAAAAAAAGTTTACCAAGTAATAAGGGAAAGAATTATTATTATTGTTATAATTATTATTATTATTATTATCATCATGTCCGCTGGTGTGGTAAGTGTGTTTCAGATCTGGTTGAAACGTGCAGAATTAAAATGGTTTCAAAACGAGGTGAAAGCCTAAAGTAATAGAACAGAGAACTTTACAAATGAAAATAAAATCAGAGACTTTCAGCGTACATTGGAATGTGAAGGAATGAATTTCATTTTCAATAGCCAATCAGATGTTTCTTAGAGCTAGACATAACAATCTAGAACTTTACTTGCTAATAAGAGACACTAAAGTGAATCTCTTGGTTTAATAACTTCATCACAATTATAACCTGAGGTTATGGAAGCTGTATTACAAAGGACACTCACGTTAACAAATCTGATATAAAACATTGGATGAACTTGGAAGTAGGACATGAAGTCACAGGAAAAAGGTTTTCATCTATATAAGATACAATATAAGAAATATCATAATCTAAAATAGAATGTAAGAAATATCATTATAATCTAATCTAATCAAATCATAACCTAAAGTAAACCAAATGAAATACACTCACAATTTGATGTAAGATAAAATGAAATTAAATCGTAATCTAACATAAAATAACAATATAAGAAATATAATCATTATAGAACGTAAAATATAATCATTATATAATGTAAAATATAATCATTATAGAATGTAAAATGTAATCATTATCTAAAGCAAACTATTACAAATGTCATATCATCATCAGCTAACTGGTATGTTTTGAAATACAATCACCACACTATGCACGATATATATGGAACATAGTTTTATTCTGACCAAAAGATAATGGCATATAATTTCAATAGAATGTTGGATAAATTATAGGAAGTTTTAGTATTGCTAATAACCATACAAATTGAAGTATTATTCCTACTATTTACCACAAGTGATATTCAGAATATTTCTAATTGCCCTGGAATTTAATATGGGCAACTATAATTTCTATTTGCTGTCAAATATCAGTTTTGTTATTGCTCTAGTGCTAAAGTGCCCCAACTGCAGCTCTAGAAGACTCGGTAGATAACAACTGCGTGACTCGCCGTGCTGACAAGTGTAAATTTAGACTTTAATGTTAATGAATTCCTCTTAACAAAGATATATATGGCTTAATCATCTTTAATGGGTAACATTGGCTGATATGTCTCCTTAAGTGGCTTTTTCTTTTTGAGGGATGCTTTCCTAAGTAAATACAACGATTGCGGGGAGTGTTGATTTAAAAAATGGCACGATCGAGGGGAGTGTTGATTTTTTAAAATTCTGCGTGACAACTGTACGGACTAAGTAGAGTTCTTGTTTTGTCGCGGCCTAATTCTTTAGTCAGGATTTCTCATTCTACCAAAAGCGTGGCTATCTGTCAAGACTTTGATTAAGTCGAATGTATGGCGACGTCTATTTGAGACAGCACTCAGAGAATGCGCATTCATTAAAAGCGCGAGAAAATTTACAGCACAGTGAGAGGTCTTATTTTATTTCCCTCCATTTTTTGTTTTAGATTATTTATTTTTAAATGTTTATTTGTTTAACGTGGTGTGAAGAAAATAAAAATAAAAACTCTAAATGAAGAACTCTCAGACAAAGTACCATGTCCTGGTTAAGCAATTTATACAAAAAGAAATGTCAACATCTCTTAACGGATCTAATGGCATCACGTTATATCACAGTTTAGATTATAATTTCGTAACTCACAATCTGTGACAATCATACACTGTAAAATAAGATTTTATATAATGGGAACCAATGGAAATTTAAGTGTTAAGATTGAAACCAAACACCTTTCCTCTCCTCCTCGCTATACTTATATATCTATAGTACGTGTTCAATCAACTGGAACGTTTGTCGTACAATTCATGTGTGTGTGTGTGATGGTAGGCTAAATGAGTTAATCACCAACTTTTTGTCGCTAGGCATTAATGAGTTAATAACCATTTTTATGTCGCTAGACTTTAATGAGTTAATCACCATCTTTTTGTCGCTAGACTTGAGTTAATCACCATCTTTGGTTTTAGTGGATTAAATTACATTTACTTCATATCGCCAGAAGTTTGTAAATAAAGTTAACTCTAGATCTGCTTTATCTATTAGGCGATAAGGGATCCTATTTCGTTTGGCATGAAAGGGTTAAATAGAATCTAGAGACACTTCATGTTGTTAAGCGGTAGAGAGTTTAACTACATCTAGATCTACTTAATGTAGCTAAGAATTTGTGGGATAAACTAGGCTAGATCTCTATTTAATGTCGCTAAGCGTTAGAGGGTTCAACTAGGCTAGATCTATTTAATATCGCTAATGGTTAGAGGGTTTGACTAGGCAACATCTATTTAATGTCGCTAAGCGTCATAGGATTAAACTAGGCTAGATCTATATACTGTCGCTAAGCGTCATAGGGTTAAACTAGGCTAGGTGTATATACTGTCGCTAAGCGTCATAAGGTTAAACTAGTCTAGGTCTATATACTGTCGCTAAGCGTCATAAGGTTAAACTAGGCTAGGTCTATATACTGTCGCTAAGCGTCATAAGGTTAAACTAGGTTAGATCTCTATACTGTCGCTAAGCGTGTGAGGGTTTGACTACCTCCTGTCCATCTCCTTAATGTCTCTAGGGGACATGAATTAACTCTAAGTAGCTGGTCTGTCTCCACAATCTGCTAATGTTATTTGTACGCTGACGAGCTGGTCTGTCTCCACAATCTGCTCATGTTATTTGTACGCTGACTCCTTGCAGTTAAAACACATTTCAAACGAGGTGTTTGATTCACAAAACATTTATCCTACTCAGGGATTAGTTGATAGTTTAACCCCAAAATGATTTTCTGTCATCAAGAGGGCGGAGTTACACATTTACTGCTGCGCTGTCATTAATTGTGAACCAATCGCTTTTTTTAAATAAATAAATACATGAATTAACAAAACAAGCTGATCCAAATTTTAATTATTGTGTGCAGAATTTTAAAAAATGTAATAGTTTGATAAAACGAAAATAAATATAATCCTATGTTTATAATCAACACCAATTGAGCAGACCATTAGGGCGAGATCAACTTATCACTGATAAATCCTTTCGGAGCACAGTTTAGTTTTTATAATATAGAATGTAAATATATATATTTGTCAATATTTAACTACAATTTAAACCTGTTCATATTCATACCATTGCCACTTATAAGCACTATATTTTATTAAAATACTAATTTAAGACACATTAAAATTTATAAAATCACCTCTATAACAAATAGTAATTGAAATGTATTTACCGCTATTTTGTAGGTATGCAATATTGTTATTAATGTTTCAATAACATTCCCACCATTTTATGGGAATCGGCTTATGCCAACAATTAGCAGATTTAGGCTTTTAATGACATGATACTTTGAAAAAATGGCTAGATCTCGCAGATGGCTGCCTGGTCGTGCTCTGAGCTATCGTCTCGGTGCTGCCGCGTTCGAACCTTGCTCGCTCGCTCGCGAGAGTCTAGGGCTTGGATGTAATCATCTTTAAAAATGAGGGAAAATGATTAACATGCCAACAATGCACAGATCTCAATATCACCTAAAACCTCTAGGAATACTTTTATTTTCTATAAGTATTGCCCTTATTCCTCTCATTTTGTTGTATATAAACAAAACAATCTAAATACAAGAAAAATATTTATATTAGAATCAGGCCACCAAGAACATTTAAAATACCGCCACCAAGTAATCAACTTATTGAAATCGTTCAACTACTTGTATTGAGACATTTCCCACAGTCCTCGGAGAACCTACGGACGGACTAGCCGAAGCAAAAACCACATGACCAGTAGCCATGTGACTTAATAAAAAAAATAGTTATGTGAGTGCATGTGTGTATCTGTGTGTGTTTGTGTGTTTATGTTGAAACTCTTTGCAGTTACGACTTAAAAATGAGTCAACGTTTCCTTCAGTGTTAACCGTCTGCTGTTCGTAATTGTGATTTTAATTATTTTTTTTTTGTGCCAGAAGATTTGCAAAAAGTTAACACCCATGGGCAAGAACATGCTCTATTTCAGCCACACCAATTTTATTATATTTATGCACATTGTAGACAACCAAGAATAGATTCATTAGTGGGATTTTTAAAAAAATTATTCATATAATCTTGATCTCGCGCTCCGGATTTATAAAAGTTAAAAAATGCCATATTGCATATTTAAGGCCTTCGTATAACTCTTCCACTAGCTGACTGGACCGACAGCAGTGTAACTCATGTCAATGTCATGCAAGTGACTTGTCAACTAACAGTTGAGGTCTACGCCTGACCTCTGACCTCTCATACAAAGTACTTGGGATGCTAACACATGCGCACACGGTAACAACAAAATTCGGTTAGGTTAAATGCTAGCCAAAAC
This sequence comes from Biomphalaria glabrata, assembly GCF_947242115.1. NCBI lineage: Eukaryota > Metazoa > Mollusca > Gastropoda > Planorbidae > Biomphalaria > Biomphalaria glabrata. The sequence goes on from NC_074713.1 coordinate 27,115,306, forward strand.
AAAGTCACATTTCGGGGGGAAATGAAATCATAATTTACAGATTGGAAGCTCGAATAGATCTCGTGTGAGGGCCAAGCGGGTTAGCGTGACATTTGTGTTTCGTCTAGAAAGCACTAGGATGCTACATCGGACAGTGCTGGACATCGCCACAAATAATGGCGTTCACTTTTGGTGTCAGGGTAATGGAGGCGAATCACGTGACATTTTAGAACGTCCAATAAATGACGGTCTCTGCTTTTATCTCTGTAGTTAACACTATGGTCATTTCTCTAGTGTAGGTCATCCTATATCAGTCCAGTATCTAACTATTTATAAAACCATGTAGGTCTACTAATGTAGTCCAGTTTCTAACCTACGATCTAGTCAAGTTGCTGTTTATAATAATATAATCTTTTTTTTTTCTTTTGCAGATGATACAAGCTATACAGGTGCTGAGGTTTCATTTATTGGAGCTAGAAAAGGTGAGAGAGATGCTGGATCTCAAACCCTAAAAGTTACGACGGACCTTGACCTTACCTCAGTGGTTACGACAGACCTTGATCTTAAATCAGATGTTGAGTTTCAATCAAAAAGTTCTTTATAGGAGAGTGCATCTAATTATAAAGTTAAATCGTTGATAAAAAAAATGGGAGGGCCTATTATGAAGTTAGGTCCACTAGGTCCACTAGGTGGATATCGCATTGGCTTTAGAAAAATAGCCGGAAAGATATCATTATGTAAACACTCTGGAGGGCACCCCATCCCTCCAATTCCAACGGACCCTGCCCGCCACTTAGTCTAGAGCTTATCATAATATGAACATGAAACTCGAGAGTGATCTAACAATGCCTATTGTAGACAACATTTTTGTTTAGAGCCTCCTCCCCCCTCTTTTTTTTGTCTCTCCTATATCTTATTATGAAAAGAGATTCGCCTCCCCCCCTCTCTCGTTATTTATTAAGCAAACAATTGTAGATCTAGACAGTTTGTTTTTTACTATTTAGATAATAGAACAATCTATAGGCCTAAACATATTGACGTTGTAGGGGGTGCAAAAAAGAGAAGGGGGGGGGTTTCTTGATAAAATATGCTGGATGTGGTTGGGGTGGGTGAATTAAAACATTTCATACCCCTCCCCCCCCCCTTTTTTTTTTGGTCTTCATAGCAGAAAGGTTTCTTACAGCTATCTCTGGTCTGTATTGTGACGTCAATGATTGATAAAAGTCTGCTGCTGTGTGTTTGTCTGACTTTTATTTTATGTAGAACTGTGTCAGAGATCCCCCCCCCCCGGCTCCTCGTCGTCTACCTGGACCAAGGGACCACCCCACCCCCCACCTTCAGAAAGTGTTTTGTTTTTTTTTGTCATAGAGAATGTGTCTGTCATCAAACACAGACTGTTGAAATAGGTCAAGCTAGATTGATAACAACTAAATTATCAAGAGATAATAGAGCAACTCCCCCCCCCCCCCCATCGCACTTGCTCTATCTTTATCTGTCTTATACTAGATTTGAACCAAAAAAAAAAAAAAAAAAAAATTATATTAATCCTTAAAAATTACTTTTTTGTTTAATCCTTGGATTCTGTCTTCTGATATTATGGATTATATAAGGAAACCTTAGTCTGAAACATTATTTTAAAATATCAGCCTGGAACTTCTTTACAAGTTCATGGTATTATTGTTAGAAGTACCTCACCAACCATAGACCAATGTTGTGACCTAATTACTAGCAATGTATTAGGATTTAACTTTTTTTTTAACATTATTGTTACCATTAATCATGCTTTTTTTCCCCCAAATGTAATTTCACGTTCATAGTGACTTCCCCTGTGCTATAAATAGACTCACATTATCACCAACAGTTTTCAATAGTTTTATCATCAAATAAATAACCGCGTCTGAAAAATTAAGTTTTTTTTTTCTTACTTGAATTTTCACGTAAATTAAAAAAAATGTTTATATACAATAATAGAATAAAAGGAAAAAAACAACAAACTTTTATCTAGCGTCCCACGTGCACATACAACATATGCACAATAACACATACACACACTGTCAAACACACACACTGGCACACATCTAAGAAACGTGTCTGTAGATTGAGACCTGGCTCTGGGGCAACGCTGGAATGTCTTTCGTCTGCTGGAAGGTTTTAATGTTTGCTAACTCAGTGTTTCGACCCCCCGCCCTCTCCCCACGACTTAAGTTTACAGTTCCCCCCTTTTTCTCACTAATCCACCAAATTTTTTTTTATTCTTTGATTTCACATGGCGGAGCCCCTGCTCCCCCCCCCCCCACACCCACCCACTTCCTTTATCACATCAATATTTTAGCTAAATTAAAATTTAAAAACAAAAAATGTCTTCTAGATAGGATAGAGGTAAACGATAAAGGGACGTAATTGTCTCCTCTTGCGATGTCTGGAAGAAAAATGCAGGAAAAGTGTTAATCAATAGAGTTCAACAAAAATACTGCAGTTAGCCCCATTTCCACATCAACAATGATGAATAATTCAAAACTGCTTTCATTAGTTAGACCTATTTAACTTACAAGATTATTAAAGCTAAGGTCGGGGTTGTGTCACCAAAGGTATAATGAACTGGACATCCGACTTCAGCTTTCCACAAGTCATGTACAAGTGGCTCGCTAAACGACCATTTTACCCAACGGTGGCTACTCTTATAAAAGGCTTAACTTCATCTAAAATTGTGTAATGACATGTCTCAGTTGTTCCCAGACCACATCCTGCGGGCCATTTAGGTCCATGCCCCAGCGGTACTATCCGGTCCCTCGTAACTTCTGACCGTCAAGTCGCAAAAGATCGGTTCCATTGGACGAGGAATTGTTTGAGGTGCTACCCGTGACGTGTGACCTTTTTTTTTTATTCTTCCCCAATTTCACTTGGCGAAGCCCAATCTCTCTCTATATATATGACACCAGGGTTGTACAAGGTTGGGAACTACGGACATGTATGCATCTAATTTGCATATATCTGGAAATCCCCTTGTTCAAATCCTCTTATTAACACATCTTTTATTCGCAATGTTCTCTTGTGGAGCGGAAGTGACAGTTCAACCCTTTATCTCCATCTATTGTTATCCTCAGGTGCACGAGCTGTGTGATAACTTCTGCCACAGATACATCTCCTGCCTCAAGGGGAAGATGCCCATCGATCTAGTCATTGATGACAGGGAGGGCGCCGGATCGTCCGCCACGCCCACCTCGGCGCCATCCAAAACATCGACAACCACGTCATTAGACGCTATTGACCAACACTCGGACAATAGCCGGGACCATCAGGTCAAAATGGAATGCGCCAAGCTGGAGAGAAAGGTAATGCCCAGGTCTTGCTCTTAAAAGCCTCCTTTAACCGCCCCACCCCACAAAACAAAGTGCATAAGGGGGGTCATGAATGTATGTAAAGTTTGAGCAAAAGTTAACGATTGGGCGGGCGGTTAGGCGGGCGGGATGGATGGGGAGAGGAGGATGCATTGTTATTAGAAAAAAAAAGGGGAGGGGGTGGAGGGCGGTGAGACATACAGAAGGGCGGTTTGACTTGCTTGCATTATTTATTGCTAGAGATTATGATAGTGCTGCATGAAGTCAAAGGTTTCTGAGGGCACCTGGTCATAACAAGCATTTCACACACACACACACACAGACAGAGAGAAGAGAAGCTTCTCTGGGCTGTGTAGTTGCGTAAAGTCAGTTGGGGAGGAGATGACTTCTAGATTACCATCTACATTTCCGCTTCTGACCTCAGAAAGCCACCAGTCGTTACTGTGAAGTTCTTCCAACGTATTGGACATAAACACCACACTTGTCCACATTTCTTTTTCAATTTCCTGGCGGGGGGGGGGGGGGTGGTGCCAATATTGTGTTTGCGTTGTCTGTCAGTCACGTCCGTAGCTCAAGTGCTAATGAAACTCTCATTGCATCATCGTCATCATCATGCAAGAAAATAAAGTGAAATTTCAACATTGATTGCCGAGGTCAATGCTATTTTTGTTTAAATTTTATTATGTCAAAAATATGCAGATACTCGTAAACTATATTATAAAAATTTCTAGGGGAAACAATTCATGATTTGTTTAAATTACAACTACTTAATAAAGCCATATTATTTATTTATTTTTTTATGAATAAAAAGCATGTTATTACCAAATAGCTATCAGTTCATCTGCCTTGTGTCCATTTCCCGCCCTTCTCGCCCCTTTGTAAATCGCCCTTTTATCCTTCACCCACCATCGCATCCGCCATTATCAATTCCACCCGAAAAACTTAACAGCACCCTCCGCCCATGTACCTCCACCCTAACTCGGCGTAATGATTTTTCCAAGACTGCTAATTATAACATAGAATCCAGCCGCTCATAGAAGAGAGAGGAGGGATTGTAGGCGGATAAAATAAAAAAAGAAAAGAAGGGGCGCTGGTGGCGCGCAGCTGTCACTGATGTATTGATTTCTAATCAATCAGACATCAAATCCAGGCCGGCTCCTTCCCATCGTGTCCCCTGGCCTTCTACTTCCATCCATCCCGCCCCTCCACCCTCCACTGTCTGCACAGACCTTGTGTCCATCCAAAATCGCTCATTGGGTTTTTTTTTTTTAGTCATCGGCTTATTCACTTAAATGGTCACGTGTCCGGCGTGAAGTGACCGGTATTTGACGTCAACATGGGCCATAATGGATGTAGAGAAGAAAATATCGACCTGGTGTGTTTGGCTAGTGCTTGTCCTTTTTTTTTTTTTAATCCCTTAGTATGTCTTTGAATTTCAAGTTTTCATTCACTGCGCATGCGTTCTTTTCAAAACCAAAACAAAAAAAACAAAAAAAAAAAATTAAAACGCGTTTGGTTTGAACCTCTAGACATGGTCAAACCTGGAGATGGGACTCTAGCACATAAGTAGCCAACCAAGTTTGGAAAGGTGTCCAGTTGTAGTGAAGGATTCCAATTTCATCAGATCATAGAAACACAAAATTGTCTTTGGCAGTTCATCATTTGATTGTTCTAGTTCTCTTTATGTCCGTGATCGTGGCCAGGTGGACTCTAGTATAAATAATATATAATGACAAATCTTCATTCGACATTGTAAAGAAAGATGACAAGGAATTTTGTTTTCCTTTAACTATCCTTGAATATGAAAGTGCCAGATAATAATAATAATAATAATAATAATAATTACAAGCACAGCAATAGCGATGAAGAACAAAAAGCGAAGCCACTCTCGACTCACCTACAAAAACCAACACGCTCGGTATGTGTGTACGTGTCCACAAATGTGTCATGTTTACACTGATTGTATTTTCTTTTTTCTGGACTTCCGCTTTAAGAGGTCTCACGTTTCTAATGGTTAAGACAGCACCCAACCTCTGTCTGTTATGAATAAAAGATACAATTTTTTTAGTCACACATTCTTAACTTTCTTTTGAAAATATTAACCTTCAACAGTATGCCCTTACGATGTTCACTTGATCGAGAGACGAGCAACAAGACCGGTCCTGACTAGCTACAGGACCGGCCCTGACTAGCAACAGGACCGGCCCTGACTAGCTACAGGACCGGCCCTGACTAGCTACAGGACCGGCCCTGACTAGCAACAGGACCGGCCCTGGCTAGCTACAGGACCGGCCCTGACTAGCAACAGGACCGGCCCTGACTAGCAATATTCTAACACAGACAGACTCGTTTTCAGAACTACAAGAACAACTTTGACTTTTGGTTCCGTGTAGAAACCTTTTTTTGTTGTCTCCCTCACTCCATCAAATCAATGACCATCGTCCGATGCTAATGTGTCTGGTCAGTCTGACGCCCGGTTGTGCCTTTGTCCGGTTCCAATAATTTGGTGAATTCTCTCCTGCCCCCCTCCTCCCCTCTTTTTTTTTTCTTCTTCTTCCCGAGGGAACACAAGAGTTATTACATTGCCAGTTCCATTTGTCGAAAAACGTGTTGGCATATGATTGTAGCATTCTTAAAGTACTGTACTCCCGCCTCAAGTGAAGCATTTTTAAAGTAATGTACTCCCGCCTTAAGTGTAGCATCCTTAAAGTACTGTAGCTACTACTGAGTAATAGTATTAAGATATTGTTATGCCTCTTCCTAAAAGGTAGCTTTCTCAAAGCACTGTTGCGCCTCCTAAAGTGTAGCATTTTTAAGGTTCTATAATCCAGCCCAAAGTGTAGCATTTGTAAAGTTGAACATTTGCTGAGTGTCGTTTTCTTAAAGATCATCACTTGTAGCACTTTTAAATGCGTTCTTTCTCTCTCATGTCCTTTGTTTTGTTCCTCTTTCCTCTCTCTCTCTCTCTCTCTCAATCTCTCTCTCTTTCACTCTCCCTCTTTTTCCACTTTCTCTCTTTTTCTCTCACTCTCTCTCTATTTCACTCTCTCTCTCTCTCCGTTTCTCCCTCTCTTTCAAATGTTTACATGTATTCGACGGTCCGTCTCCTCCCCAAGTCACCGAATAGTCTTTGTGTCTTGAAAGCGCACACTTCCCGGATGACGCCGTTTCTGGCAATGTCCGTTCATGTGCACTTACGGAACAACTAGCCACAACCGTAACCTCCCCCACCCACCCGGCCCACCAGCAACAACCGCACAGTCTTAAAACAACAGCTACATCCAACGACAAAAAAAAAAAATCCACTCACAAAATTCGCTGGCGCATCGATCACCTCCGAGGGCATCAGTAGCAATATTAATCTAATTTGTTATTTCGAAAAATTAGGTCACCGCCAAAAAAACCTCTTGGTCTTGCAAGGGTTAACTGACTCGTCAAAATAACACGAAAAAAAACAAAAAAAAAACAACTTAAACAAATATAAAGTCCATTAGTTTCTTGCTTGACTTTCGTGCAGGCAATTCTTTTTAACGTCTGGGTTTTTTTTAATTTGCGAATTGGGTTAGTATCGTATTCGTTTAAGTCCAATATACCATTATTATATTGCGAATACAAATATTTAATACTTACCGTATTCCTGCTAAAAAACGGCCCTAGTTTACAATTGCAGTCAGGGGAAGAAAGAAAACAAAAGCCATCCCTGTCGCACTTTCGAAACCCCTCGATACAGGAACAAGAAAAATACTATTTTTAAAAACAAAGCGTATATTAGGGAAAGAACTATACATTTATAATCATATCTACCAACACTGTAATATTTATTTCCCTTAATCAATATCAAACTATATGAATTAAATACAACTAGTTAATTAATTAATCGGTTTGTTGCTTACTTTATTAATCCATGGTCGCTTTAGGGCACAATGCATTTGTATATATAACAATTAATAGTTTTAACTGTTGCTTAGTGGTAACTCATTGTATTTTAGAGTCGAAGGAACCTAGTTCGATTCTCAGAGTAATAATTTAAAAAAAATTCGGAAGTGGGAGAAATAAGATGTAAACAAACATTGTACCAGATAGACAGAGTGAGGGAAACATTGTACCAGATAGACAGAGTGAGGGAAACATTGTACCAGATAGACAGAGTGAGGGAAACATTGTACCAGATAGACAGAGTGAGGGAAACATTGTACCAGATAGACAGAGTGAGGGAAACATTGTACCAGATAGACAGAGTGAGGGAAACATTGTACCAGATAGACAGAGTGAGGGAAACATTGTACCAGATAGACAGAGTGAGGGAAACATTGTACCAGATAGACAGAGTGAGGGAAACATTGTACCAGATAGACAGAGTGAGGAAAACATTGTACCAGATAGACAGAGTGAGGGAAACATTGTACCAGATAGACAGAGTGAGGGAAACATTGTACCAGATAGACAGAGTGAGGGAAACATTGTACCAGATAGACAGAGTGAGGGAAACATTGTACCAGATAGACAGAGTGAGGGAAACATTGTACCAGATAGACAGAGTGAGGGAAACATTGTACCAGATAGACAGAGTGAGGGAAACATTGTACCAGATAGACAGAGTGAGGGAAACATTGTACCAGATAGACAGAGTGAGGGAAACATTGTACCAGATAGACAGAGTGAGGGAAACATTGTACCAGATAGACAGAGTGAGGGAGCTTTATAAGCTTTTAAAACTTGACCTGGAAACCACTGCGCGGTTAATCTCAGATATAGGATTACTGAGCTGAACCCTCCAACATAAAAAGAAGAAGATGTACTAATGATGAGTTCACTATAAGATTGATCCAATACTTGTGCGTGCTCTTACTCTAGTGACATAGCGAACAATAAGTGCACAGTTGGCATAGTCAACAAAAAGAGTCAAAAACTGTAAATGAAAAAAAACAACAATTCAAATCAAAATAAAACCTTTTAAAAGGTTGGAATACGATGGAAAGTGGGGGCGGGAAGTTACTACATTATAATAGCTACACATATGGCGCCCCAGGGCGGTTGGATAGACAGGGAGTGAGGAAAATAAACGCGGAAGCAGAAGGCGCCAAAAATTTTGGGTTGACACCAAAGTGGGAAAAAGAATGGAGTTCTGGGAGTTGAATAATTCACAAGTCACTTTAACTCACTCTCTCTGGTAACTGTGACAGTGTGTGACACTTGATGTATTTATTTTTTTGGGGGGGAGCAGTAGAGACAAAAGTCTCTTCAGGGGCGGAGGGCAAAACGTCTCATGAACAGAGAAAGAGAAGAGACTGCAAAAACTTACCCTCACTGAAACAGACAGAGAGAGAGAGCGAGAGAGAGAGAGAGAGAGAGAGGGAGTCGAAATGAAAATGTGAATGTCGATTGGTAGACTATATTAGATTTTAGTTATCTGAAAGTCAAGACCGGCGTGTTTTGGCGCCAAAGTGGTACCATAGGAAGAACAAAATACTACTCACGTTCACATGATTGATTTCATTGTTCTATTTCATGGAAGGATTTGTATTTTGTTTGTGTATCATGTTTGTGTATCATGTTTGTGTATCATGTTTGTGTATCATGTTTGTGTATCATGTTTGTGTTTGTCGTACGCCTGGTAGTGTTTTTGTTTCAATATTCTAACACGCTGTCTCTCCAGCAGCCTACTTCTTCAACGGAACCAAAGGTCTGTGCATTTCCGCCAGGTCTCTATGTCTTCCAAGTTCTTGTTTCTGTTTCTGTTTTGATTGCTTGTAAATTGTTTACTGTAAACTATTGCCGACACAAAACAGTCCTGTCCCCAAGTCCATTGATCATAAGTCATCTACTAAACGACGTGACATAGTCACGTGACGGTTTACATTGTCACGGTTGTTGTTTATCAGTAACAGGTGTGAAGACCTTTAAAAACAAAAAGGTTGCTAACTTTCCTGCCCGCCCCCTCGCCTGTTTCCCCCATCTGACGTCATACGTTACTATGTGATCGTATCCGGTTTTTTCTTGCTTCAAAATTCCATGCAATCGCACGCACGCACGCACTAACGCACAGTCAGTGGGACTCAACTCGCTCACGCGAAGTCTAGATTTTCAGCGCTACCCCGTCGTGGTGGGGTGGGGGGGGGGGTAGACAGGGAGGTGTGGATGAGGAGAAAGGGGCACCAGGAAGGTCTACGCCTCTGGGGGCAGGAGTGTTGATTGTCTGACGTACACGCAAACCGAAATGGCGTCGAAACCGGAAGCCGGACTACCAGAAAACACGCAGAGCATGCTGGGGAGTAAAAAAAATAACCACGACACAGATGTCCCAAAATAATAATAGTAATAATAAAAATAATAATTATTATGAATATTATTTATTGGAGGGTAATTGTTACGTGCGCAGCAGAGCGTGACTGTGGAATGGTGCGAATACGTGTTGAAAGGGTTAGAGATGAGGAGAGCCAAAATGGAGGAAAATATACAAAAAGGTGTTTACAGTCTTTATTAAGATTCAATTATTTATAAACTATGATTTTGTCGTTTTGGTGTTAGTGTATCGCTAAAGGGTCTCATTACATAATTAGACGTAACAGTAATAAATATTTAGGTTTCTAAAAATTGCAATGTTTGGTCTATATGAAGGACTCCCTTCAACAGTTGAGTTCAGACTTTAAAGCAGAGTTACAGAACCTGTTCCAACCTCGGTGCCTTCTGGAGCGCTGAGAAAACCGTCCAAACCAATAAAACCTTTGACCTACTGGTTACTTCAATAGGCACTTTGGTCTGATGTAGACAGGGGCGGGACAAAGCACCGAGTCATTGGTCAGATATGGCCCGCGGGCCGTAGTTTGTGCATCACCGATATAGAGGATATGCTCTGGTACATAGTCAAACAGCTCGGGGGATGAGATGTTTAACTAAGTACACGAACTAAGTCTTTCAGAAGTCTCAGGGACTTTTTATTGAAAAGCAAAGATGAAGATAATTTCTTGTTGTCTCTGGGATGGTTGTCTTGGGGATAATGCTGAAGTTGGTAAGGGTCGGAAAAGAGAAAGGGGTGGTGCGGGGTGGAATTAAGGGGAAATGTGCCAGTGATAGCATGCCCCTTTTTATTTATTCGACTTAATATCTTTGACTATCGTGGAACATAGGGCCGCAACAGTACTTGGCCATTGGACTCTGGTCCTGGGTCATTTCCTCGGGCCCATGTCCATGCTGCTTCTTGCTCTACCTACCTCCTCCATATTTCCTTTGGTCTCTCAGCGTTTCTCTTTCTCCAGGGGGTTCCAGTTCAAAGCTTGTTCTACAACATCTTCTGTTGTTCATTTCAAGTCTTCCAATGTCTTTTCATTTCTTGCCCTTTAGTTGTTTGCCTGTGTGAAAAAAATAAATATTCCTATGTATGCAGAGACTGCTTTGAATAGTAAGACACCATTGGAAGAGCACAGTGGAGATTTAAAATTGCTACATCAATAATATTATTTAAAAAATGCCAAATGTTGTGTCTGTATGATATATGAAGCAGAGCAGCGTATGTTTTGTAACTATAAAAAAAAAATTCCTCTTTTCAATGTGGTGTATCGATTCTGAATAAAGTATCGCGATGATGAGTTAGTATTTCCTGTCTATGAAGTGACCGGGGAATAAAATACTTGGGCATTGACGACGAAGCTTTGAAACTAAACAAAAAATGTTTCACGGCTTTAAACACGATGGACGAACTGTATATATTGTTATGACTTTGCCATGCGCACCACCATTCAGGCTAGTGCAGAGATGCGCACTTCTAGTAACCAGACTAGAACAGGATGTTGACATGAAGAGACTAACGATTTCCGCCCAAGTAGAGAGCCAATATGGAGATGCTGTGCTCAAGGCAGATGTCCTTTGTGTTTGTCATGTCTCAGTGTAAATAAACGTCAATGTCCTCGTTGAGTTGCCTCACTTAAGTTATTACAATATATTTCTAATGCAATAGTGGCCAACAATAGACATAGCAGGATTACATAATAGACCACTGTCTACCAGGTTTATAACAGAACAAGTTCAAACTTCTAACCTCTGTCAGAAAGAAAAAAAACGCAAGTTACGACTGCATTTTCATATAATTAGATCGTCTGAGCTCTCAAAAACCTTCCTTCAGTGAACAGTACCAGGAAAAAAGGATGAAGAGGCAGAGAAAGAGATGGGGGACAACACTATAGGATTGTTTGGCTTATGGAAGAGATTCTAATTCTGGCCAATGACAGAGAGGAATACAGAAAGACGGTTGACGGGTCATGTATAGTGCCCCAATAGTCCAACAGACTAAGGGACATGTGCTAACACTTTGTTTCTCATTTAGATGTATATTGAATGTGGTACTAAATTTTTAGCCGACTAGTCCGGCCTATTATGTTTGTGTGGTGTATGCGGTTTATGAGTGCACGAAAGAAAGTTAAATTTGAACATTCTGTATTTAGTTTAGATTTTGAAATAATGCATATATGTATTTAGTTTTGATGGATACTCGATGTTCCTGTCTACTGTTGTCTGTGTGTATGTGTAAGCATGAGGTTTTCCTAGTTTCCGATCAATCGTTTGATTTTTTTTCTTGACTTTTTTATTCATCACTTCCACACATGTACCCCCTCCCCCCCAGACACACACACAAACCATCTTTTTTCCTTCTTGATTTCTCTGGGGGAGGGGGGGGGTGAGTGTATTGCTGAGAGGTGGAGTTGTCGCACGACAAAGTCTCTAGGTCTTTTCCCGTCTTTCCTAGCTACTCCCACCCCCGCGTCCCTTATCCACAATTATTGGAGGAATGGATTAAAGTCGCTCAATGGTCAACTGTGACATGGCTGAGCAGAGTGTGTGTGTGTGTGTGTGTGTTGAGGGAGGGATGTGGAGGGTGGGAGAGGTAGGAAATAGAGAAAGATAAAAAAAAAAAAAAGAAACATATAAGCGAGTGGTTCATCTCCCGAGACCTTTGTTGAGTGTTTAGTAGATGAGTAAAGAGAGTGACGAGGGACTGAGGAGTTTGGGAGGAGTATATGTAAAGGAAATGGAGAAGGGGGAGGAGGAGGAGTATAACTTTCACGTCAGTCCTCCCTACCGCTCTGGCCGTAGTTCTGCAACTAATCGTATTTGTTATTACTATCATTTTCAGTCTATTTATAGCCACGGACATATTTTACTCACTGCGCTCTCCGCCCGACCCCCTCTCCCCACCCGCCCTTCCCTCGTCACAACACTCTCCGCCCGACCCCCCCCCTGCCTCCCAAAACACCTAAAGCACACTGCTCGTGGATTGACTGTTGTGGTTATCACCTAAAGCACACTGCTCGTGGATTGACTGTTGTGGTTATCACCTAAAGCACACTGCTCGTGGATTGACTGTTGTGGTTATCACCTAAAGCACACTGCTCGTGGATTGACTGTTGTGGTTATCACCTAAAGCACACTGCTCGTGGATTGACTGTTGTGGTTATCACCTAAAGCACACTGCTCGTGGATTGACTGTTGTGGTTATCACCTAAAGCACACTGCTCGTGGATTGACTGTTGTGGTTATCACCTAAAGCACACTGCTCGTGGATTGACTGTTGTGGTTATCACCTAAAGCACACTGCTCGTGGATTGACTGTTGTGGTTATCACCTAAAGCACACTGCTCGTGGATTGACTGTTGTGGTTATCACCTAAAGCACACTGCTCGTGGATTGACTGTTGTGGTTATCACCTAAAGCACACTGCTCGTGGATTGACTGTTGTGGTTATCACCTAAAGCACACTGCTCGTGGATTGACTGTTGTGGTTATCACCTAAAGCACACTGCTCGTGGATTGACTGTTGTGGTTATCACCTAAAGCACACTGCTCGTGGATTGACTGTTGTGGTTATCACCTAAAGCACACTGCTCGTGGATTGACTGTTGTGGTTATCACCTAAAGCACACTGCTCGTGGATTGACTGTTGTGGTTATCACCTAAAGCCCACTGCTCGTGGATTGACTGTTGTGGTTATCACCTAAAGCCCACTGCTCGTGGATTGACTGTTGTGGTCAAGACTTGAGATCGAAAGTCGGTGTAACGAAGTAAAAAACCAACACGGTGAGCTGGGGAAGAGGTGGTGGCGTTCTATTTACAAACATGTACATCCACTGTCTCGCTTCTACCACAGACACAAGCTCAGATCTGAACCCAGGTTCTTCTTAAGCAATCTCACGGACATAGTTGTTGTTTTTTTTTACTCAATTTTACACAAATATAATTGCAAGATCACCGACTTCAATCAAAGGCAGAAGCGAAAAGAGCGTAAAAATAAATAATTTCATGCACGCAACCAAAGGTTACCACTCTTCTTGATCATAAGCCAATCATGTTTCTTATTGTATTCTGTGTTCATCTAGTACCTCTTTAAATGACCTTTTCTACGTGCTTCATCTACTGTTATAAGGCGTGGTTGTTGTTGTTGTTTGTTTAGCTAAAGTTAGTAAAGAATAATAGCTGTTTGTGGTCAGAATTGTTTTTTAAACGTCATCTCATGTCGTCTGATGTGAAGTACTAATTGGACTTACGGGGTACGAATTTTTGCGCGGAAATTTATTTCATAAAGAATTAGGGTTAGGGTTAAAAGCTGGAGAAAAAAAATGTGATTGTGCTGGCGTAGTTTTATCCTCGACTACACAAACAGAAATTCAAAGTTTTCAACTCAAAATAATTTAATATCATAAAAAGATTACCGACTCGGAAACTTCTCCATTAAGAAGCGTATAGTCAATCCCCCTCACCTCCACCCAATCCCCTCCCAGTACTGATTTAGAAATGCACACTATAGCTGAGGTATGACCAGGTAACACACAAAAGTCTTTTAAGTGACCGTTTTAAATTGTTCATGTCCTGCTTATTGACTGTCCCCCCCCCCCCCCCCATCTTTTCCATTTCCTTTGCTTTTAATCATAGCATGTTCCGCAATTAAGATTACAATAAAAACAAGCTTACAAAACGAGTTTGTGTTTAACACAAACTCAGAAACGGACCCAATATGTCCGCCAAGATGCCCCATGTCTAACTAGCATGAACCACTACCAGATTAATCTCACAGTTATTCAGTATACATTGTAAGAATATGAAAGACTACTTTTGTTTTTCTTTTTATTTTCTCCTTCGCTCTTATTCAAAGCATGTTTCACGGTGAGATTACGAAAACAATTTATTCAACTCTGACTTGCAAAGTTTAGCGATTCTACATTTTAGTGGTAATGATTCTGTTTGTAGTTTCACGGTGTCCGCTACTAAATGAAACAAATAGCGAACGCTCAGCGTCACCTGTAGCAGACGCGGATTAATTTATGGCGCCAATAAAGGATGAAATGAACCTAAGCAGGTGATTCGTTTCCCTGTGAAGTGGACTGAACTAATGAAGTGGGCGACACGGTGGGACCTGGACTTTTCCTAATATTTAGTTGTAGTTTTTTTTCCTGAACACAATGTATATTCATTCTGTTTGTGTGAGTGAGTGTGTGTGTGTGTGTGTCCATGGTTTATGTAACGATGGGTTAGGGTTAGACATAAAGGGACGTACCCCATTTAGAACAGTCCTATATGGAAAAGAAACCCATGATCAGAAATAGTATGTGACTGACGGACAGATCGTTCAATGAAATACGAGTCTTTCACATCGCACATCGACATTCTGTTGACAGACATGTCTCAAACAATTTTTGGCGCACACAGCGTAACAGCATCCCAAAACCTTGACCTTCTAATGCCAGGTCTGTTGGAGTAGAGAAGTCCTCAAGTAAGTAGGACGAAACAAATAGACACCAGTGTTACTGTCATAACCACGCACTAATACAATTAAAAACGAAAACTATTAATGTTACCAACGTATTTGGAAAATTTGGACCGCCCTTTGGGTGTCATTCTGGATAGGGCCCTAAAGTTAAGAAACATTGTCCCTTGCCTCTACTGTTGTCTCCCCCCTCCAATCTTGCTCTCGTAAAATTAATCTCTTACGCCCCTGGCGCATGTGCCACTAGGAAGATATATGCCTGGGCCCAGTCACAGATGACCTAATGGACGTCATTCATCTGTCACCAGGACCAGGTAATGAGACAGTCTGCAATTTATTTATTTCTATTTTTTTATTTTCTCTCTCTGTTTCTCTCTCTCTCTCTCTCTCTCTCTGTCTCTCTCTGTCTGTCTCTCTCTCTCATTTTTCCAGTATCTTGCTCCTCAGCAATTACAAAAAAGTCTAAAAGTGATTATTTAGGCCAACTTCCCAACAGCGTGTTGTGTTAATGGAGTCCTCGCCCGACTGTTAATTATTGAACAGGTTCTCTATTACGTTAATGTGTTATTTCAACGCGTTTGATATCAATGGTTTTCATAAATAACACACACCCGCCCTCTCCTCTCGCCCTCTCCTCTCTCCCTCTCCTCTCTCCTTCTCTTCTCTCCCTCCTCTACTCACCTTTCCTCATTCCCTCTTCCTCTGGGTCATCTTGCAGTTTTCTTACAAATGTCAACAAAGTGAATGAAGTTTGAAACAAATTCAAGTGGAGGGTGATAGCCCAAAGGTCCCGGGTTTCAATCCTTGTCTGGAATTAATTTCCTCGGGATAGCCTGAGATGAGCTACTCGGGATATTTGAGTCATCATTAACCAAAGTTTCATTCCTGGAAAGTCTTTCGGTCATTGTGCTCACAACAGAACACCCTGTTTAACTCATACCCCAACAGACTTCATTGCCTTCACAACAAATTGATCACTTAACCAATTACTGACTAATAATTAGGTCAGTGTAACAGTTGAGTGATCTCAAGTTCATCTCCTTAATAAGGCTGCCGAGTTTTTATTGAAATTTTCACTTCTGTAACTGTCGAGGTTTGCGTTCGTTTAATCTAATCTTCTAACTGAAGAGTTCTCTTAAAAAAGAAAACTTGACGTCCTACGTTTTGTCTTAGCTGAGACCTAACTGAATGATTGGACAACCTGCTCAATGTTTTAATATCACTAGAAAAGAAATTCGAGAGTTGATGGTTGAAGGGAGGTGTGGTTGTTGAAGGGAGGTGTGGTTGTCTGTTTACTTGAAATGATATATACTTGTAGTCGAGAGTTCTTAAGTTCAAGACAACAACAGAACGAATAATATAAACATAAGTTAATCTAACCTTTAAGAACACAAAAACGTTATTACAGAAAGAAGAATACAGTCCGCTACAAGAGGTCCAGTTTTCTCTTATTTCCGTTCAAACTTTTTAAGGTAATATCGTGTCACTAAGGAAATACCCAATTAAACGCAACTTCTACGCATCTTACTATTGAGCCGTTACAATAGCACTTATACGAATGTGTCCCACGATATGGAATAAGAAATGTACTTTCTGGTTTATTTCATAGTTTAAACAAACACATTCTTACAGCAGTTGAAACATTTTTTTTCCACGGAGCTTCTACACATAATGAGACGGAGCCGATGCGGAAAATTCTTGCATAATATTGACTATGTAGAGGAGAGCCATGGACCATTTTATTCTCTCATGCATCGTTACGCTTACTTGAAGACCAGCCCTAAATAGAGTCCGCGACACGGTCTGTTGTTCGGCCCTCTGCCCCTGGTGTAGCCACGTTTAAAGTTTTATCACCGCCGCCCCGAGCTTGCCATTTTTTTTTCTCCTTCCTTTTTATAATTTTTTGTTTGTCGCGCTGCGATGAACGCCCCTGTCATAAGCTCTTTTGTCTCGAGCTTGTGTTCCGTGCGGGAGTGAACCCGCCATGCTACGCGTGTTATCTACTCCTCCACGCGTTGACCTGACACAATAACTCACACCAGAGGACATCAACCTGTTGTCACCACTGGAGTTAAGGTGTAGAAAGGAGAGATGGGATGGGTCTGGAACTTGGCTCGGTTATGGGCTCGGTTATGGGCTCGGTTATGGGCTCGGTTATGGGCTCGGTTAAGGGCATAGTACGAGCCAAGTTGTTTGTGGATATTTCCTTAGTTTAAATTCTGATTATAATTTGAATAAAGAAGTTGTGTTAATATGATATTTGTGAATGCATTAACCTCCAGCATTAATATAGAGAACACAATAAAGCCAACAACGATTTAAAGGTAAACTCAGTGGCGTAGCTATGGTGGGGGGAGGAGAGGAAGAATTTGAAAATCCACCCGGGCACCACTTGAGAGGGGCCTCCAAATGAGTGTTTTTTACATTAACAATTAAATATTACGAAAAATGAGGGGCCCCCAGAGAGGTGAAGCCCCCCCCCCCCCACCCGGGCACCAAAAGGATGGAAACTTCCTAGCTACGCTCCTGGGTAAACTCAAGGTTGAGATCTAATCTAGAATGATGTTAACAATCCATGCTGAAGTTGTGTAAAGAGGTGTGAGTAACGTGTTCGCCTGGAAGTGAAGGTGTGTCTTGCTCCTGCTCATTCATAGTGTTTGAGTACTCATACTGAGTTGACAAAGTGGACTCTCACTAGCTTATATCAACTTGACCATTCCTGCTTCCTATCCCCCCTACCCCACACCCCAGCTAGAAGATTGAGTTCTCCCTATTCCCACGTTGAGCACACACACACACACACACGCACACACAGCTCCAAACGTTAACTCCCATCCTCTTGGCCAGTAATCGCCTTCCAATGAGCTGGACAATGGCCTTGAGGCGACATGTGTTCTGATCTCTCATTTTGTCCTGACTGATACAAACTGACCAGAGGGAGAGAAGGAAATAGAAACAACCTCCTCCCACCACCCACCCCGTTTACTGTTTGTTCTCTCTCTTCCCTCGCCCCTTCTTTTTGTTTCTAGTCTTTATAGGATCTAGAGTTGAACCTTTATAGGATCTAGAGTTGAACCTTTATAGGATCTAAAGTTGAACCTTTATAGGATCTAAAGTTGAACCTTTATAGGATCTAAAGTTGAACCTTTATAGGATCTAGAGTTGAACCTTTATAGGATCTAAAGTTGAACCTTTATAGGATCTAGAGTTGAACCTTTATAGGATCTAAAGTTGAATCTTTATAGGATCTAAAGTTGAACCTTTATAGGATCTAGAGTTGAACCTTTATAGGATCTAAAGTTGAACCTTTATAGGATCTAAAGTTGAACCTTTATAGGATCTAGAGTTGAACCTTTATAGGATCTAGGGTCTGACCTATATATAGCCGATACAGCTTATTTGCGCTCTATAATCTACTATCATTGTAATGCGTGATCTTGGAATATAATCACTGCTTCTTTTCTGAGGCGAAATCAAGTCAAGTACAGCACTTGTTTTGTTTGTTTTTTCTTACGGAACATTGATAGTTTGACAAACATAAAGTCCTCTTCAACACGCATGTTAACAACCATAATAGCCACTATAACAGAACATAAAACAATTGTATACACCATAACAATCACTTTAAAAAAAGGTCAATCGTATCACATGAACTGCATAGTACTATCATCACACACACACTTGTATATCAAAATACAATCACGTGACTGTGTCTGTGAACCAACGTTAATGGCAAATGAGGAAATGTATACTAACGAAGCGCATGATAAATTAGAGATAGCCACTGTCTCTAACTGCTGTGACAATGGAAGTAGTTTCTCTCTTTGTGCTGACATTAATCCGTGTCTTAAATCCAAAGTATTTCAATGGCTCATAACTAATGGGAAAGAATTCTTTCACATGATTGATTTGTATGTATGTGTGTGTGTGTTGTTTGACGTGACTATATTATTGTGTTGTATGTGTGTGTGTGTGTGTTGTTTGACGTGACTATATTATTGTGTTGTATGTCTCCCATCACGTGTGCACGTTGTTTCAGTACCGACTCTTGCGGCCCACTGCTAATTTGAAATGTTCTCAAGGCTATGAAAGGCAATGAGTGGTTTACGGTAAATAGCGTACATGGTCCAGCTTGCCATTGTCCGGCACTAATTTAATAACGGTGATCAGTCCCTGCGAGGGAGCCGTAATTATGGTGAGCCTCCCTCGTGTTAAGGCGTGTCACTGGACAGACGATGAGGTCCTTTTGTTCGAAAGGACATGGAGCCGACGTTGAGTGAGACTTGACCAGACCTACTGTTCCCATCGTTAACACTTTGAAAATTACAGGGAACTCTTTTCAACTAGAAACACAAAAAGATCCCTAACTTCCTGTGTTTGGTTGTTGTTGGATTGTTTTCGGGTGAACAAACATTTACATACTAAAATTGCAGCATCTTAAAGGTTCAAGCAAACTAGTGTGATGAAATTCGGGTTTGTGAAAGTTTAGATAGCTCAACAAGGAATTCCTCTTCTTCAGAGGTGTGTCCGATAAACCAGTTAGAAATACTTAAAAAGAAATAATGGTTGCAGTGCTAGTGCCATATGTAGATTTGAAAAGGTCCGAAGCTATTTGAGATGTGTGGACCTTTTGTGGTCCTTTAAAAATCCAGATATTATATGTCAGTGCTAAATATGTCTTGGGAGGGCTGGGCTAAGCTCCAGCTTGTGTTTCCTATAGGTCAATCCAGCCCTGAGCAGGGCGATATCAAGGCGAAGAGAAGGGTTCTCCTTGTTTTTTGTTTTTGTGTGTGATTAAAACCTATAAAATTAAATTCATATAAGAAGTTTTGAAACTTGGATCTGGAAAACAATTTGCTGTTTACTTGTTTATCATTGCCTTTAGTAAAACACGAGTTGAGTCTCTGAAACAATTGAAGTGTAATTATGCAGAAAACAAAAAGCGCATTGAGAAATGTAGTAAAAATGTATCCAGTTTCATTCTATTTATCTGATTGAAATGGCGACTAGTCTATCCCTCTGTCTTCTTGAGAATCAATCTATTAAGTCTACGTGTCAGAAGCTCCCCCCCCCTCCTCTTCTATTTATTTCGGGAGTACCACGCTTTTGTTCCAAGCACTAACAACGACACACACACACACACAAAATAAAAGGTCTATTTCCACATTATTCATAGCGAAACTCGTGCAGACGAGAAGGAAGGGGTGGTGGTGGTGGAGGTGGAACCAAGTTTCCGCATGCGTGTTAAGTTTCCAAGCGCCGTGTTAGATTACCGCACGATAGCGGGCTCCCGACGCTTCCAATGGCACAATCAGCTTCGCCGATCTGAACCCGAGACTCCCAAACCAACAGTGGAATGACTATCTACATGGGGGCTGGAGCTGAACACGACCGTAATTGCTTACCCCCCCCCCCCCGATTTACGTCCTGTTTTCTCCTCCCCTTCTCAATGTTCCCAAAACATGAATTACATTTTTAGGAACTTTCAAAATAATGACGTCAGTGAATTTTGTGTGTGTGTGTGTGTGTGTGTGTGTGTGTCTCTCTCTCTCTCTCTCTCTCTCTCTCTCTCTCTCATCTTGTGCAGTTGTTTTCCTACCGCTTCCCACTTGGTCTCTAAAGCTGCTTACTAGTTCCTAAAGTTTCTCACTTGGTCCCTAAAGCTGCTTACTAGTTCCTAAAGTTTCTCACTTGGTTCCCTAAAGCTGCTTACTAGTTCCTAAAGTTTCTCACTTGGTTCCCTAAATCTTCCCTTTTGGTTCCCTACAGCTTCTCCCTTATTCCAACTAGTTTCCCCATAGCTTCCTGCTTGGTTCCCTAAAGCTTTTCGTTTGGTTCACTAAAAATTTTCACTTGGTTCCCTAAAGCTTCGAGGGTGTTTGCGCTTGTTTATGTTATGTCTAGTATTACAGATAAATGGGGCCCTGTTCTACAAAACCATAAGAACATAGCAACAACAAAACTGATGGCACGACTTATGCACCCCCTCCTCCCCACTCTACACCTTCTTCTTAGTATTCCAGGCAGGTGTGTCGTATTTCTGCCCAGGTGTGTCATATTAGAGTTATATCCCCTGTAAGTCCCACACCCAGGTCTCTCAAGCAGTAATCTGGTTATAATGGGAAGAAGGAACTCCGTATTCCAAACTGTGCTTTGAGACTCGCGTCTTGCACAATGGAGGGGCTTTACGCAAGGTCCCTCCTCACTGTATTGTAAGGGTGAGCAACCCCACCCCTTCTTTCCTTTTTCAGAGTGCTAGACCAAATATTCAAAGGCAAGACAATGCTTTAGAGAAAAGAAAGCAATAAAATACAAGTTGTACAATTCAACTGACTAGAATTAAAAGGTGGGCGATGTTAAGGAAGACAAGAAAAAAAAAACAATTTTGAATCTCGATTCTGATTTGCTGCGTGGCCATGTGGTATGCGCTTTGGGCTGTCATCAAGATGGTCCCGAGTTCGAAACCTGCCCGCTTCCGTTCCTTTGGTTTGGGCCACAGGGTGAGATACTCTATTTGCGAAGGAGCAAAAGCAAAACCAATGGTCAGTGCCACAGAGACTCTATGGGCGATAGTGAAGAAGCGTCGATCGGTTTAGAGGTGCTCTGAGTTAGTCATGACAAAGTCTATGTCGTATCGAGAGAGGTGCTCTGAGTCAGTCATGACAAAGTCTATGTCGTATCGAGAGAGGTGCTCTGAGTCAGTCATGACAAAGTCTATGTCGTATCGAGAGAGGTGCTCTGAGTCAGTCATGACAAAGTCTATGTCGTATCGAGAGAGGTGCTCTGAGTTAGTCATGACAAAGTCTATGTCGTATCGAGAGAGGTGCTCTGAGTCAGTCATGACAAAGTCTATGTCGTATCGAGAGAGTTGCTCTGAGTCAGTCATGACAAAGTCTATGTCGTATCGAGAGAGTTGCTCTGAGTCAGTCATGACAAAGTCTATGTCGTATCGAGAGAGTTGCTCTGAGTCAGTCATGACAAAGTCTATGTCGTATCGAGAGAGTTGCTCTGAGTCAGTCATGACAAAGTCTATGTCGTATCGAGAGAGTTGCTCTGAGTCAGTCATGACAAAGTCTATGTCGTATCGAGAGAGGTGCTCTGAGTCAGTCATGACAAAGTCTATGTTGTATCGAGAGAGGTGCTCTGAGTCAGTCATGACAAAGTCTATGTCGTATCGAGAGAGTTGCTCTGAGTCAGTCATGACAAAGTCTATGTCGTATCGAGAGAGTTGCTCTGAGTCAGTCATGACAAAGTCTATGTCGTATCGAGAGAGTTGCTCTGAGTCAGTCATGACAAAGTCTATGTCGTATCGAGAGAGTTGCTCTGAGTCAGTCATGACAAATTCTATGTCGTATCGAGAGAGGTGCTCTGAGTTAGTCATGACAAAGTCTATGTCGTATCGAGAGAGTTGCTCTGAGTCAGTCATGACAAAGTCTATGTCGTATCGAGAGAGGTGCTCTGAGTTAGTCATGACAAATTCTATGTCGTATCGAGAGAGTTGCTCTGAGTCAGTCATGACAAATTCTACGTCGTATCGAGACCAACCGTTAGAGAAGGACAGAACACTCTCCTGCGATGTCGTAACCTGTGGGCAGTTTAGACCAATAGCTCATTGCCACGTCAGTGTTCAAGCCTTCCATAAGGATTGACTTCGTAAAATGACCGTTTTGGAAGCACCAATCCCTTGACCATTAGGCCCCCTTCCCAATACACTCTTTTCTTTCAAGGCACACTAGATTGCACAAGAAGCAATGGCGTGTAACTGTTACTCATTAATTGTAGGCTCTGTCCCTGGACGTACTGCCGTGGTACCAGATAAGTCCCATTGTTCCAGCCGCTATTAATGGGGCACTACGTACCAACCAGGAACTTGCTGTTTGTTTACACCCCCCCCCCAGACCAATCTACTATTCCAGGGACACTTCTTTGTCTTGTTTCTGTTTGAGTAATGATAACAGCCCTTCATATAAACCCCGCGCCCTCCCCCTCGCCCCATTCTTCTTTCCACTTATACCCCACACCCGACTCTTGGATTCGATAGCGTGGGTATGGACAAAAAAAAAAGAAAAAAAAAAGGGCGCCATTCTCCCCTGGACAAGAATTTAAAAAAAAAGAGGTCGATTCGGTTGGTAAGGATGAGGTGGAAATTTTTTGTCCAACTCCCAGTGTTGACTTAAGATAGCCCCCCCCCCCCTCTTCCTCCAGTTGCTGCCCTCTCACTGCCTTATCTATTAAGTCAACACGGCCCTTATCTGTCTACCAGTCAGTACTGTTTGACACGACAGATATTTGCATATAGACCATTATTTATCAGAATTTTTTTTTTTTTGGAGTCAATTTCTTTCTATACTGCATTCTGAATGAAATTAATTGTTATATAAACAGTGAAGGCTCATTATAAAATGTTATGATAGTCTTTCTCCCTCTCTCTAGGAGAATGGCCTCTTTACAGATCTTAGCTGTTTTGGTCCTAAATTCTCAGGAGTCGGTGAGGGGAAAGTGTGTAGTCGGGGGGAGGGTAATGTTGGGGTGCTATGTCCCTAAATTCATGTGTGTATGTGTGTGACGGGACGCATTAGACTCTCTGGTCCTAAATGGCCAAAGTTAGTGTAACGGTCATCTCATTACACCCTGGTCATCCAGAGCTGTCTTGACCAATTACCTGACATGCCAGTTGAGAGTTGGAGGACATCCCTTCCTTCTCCCTGTCCAACGAAAGAAAACGTTTTCCTGTGGGTTAGTGCCCTTGATATCTCGGTGAGACTGAATGGGTTAGTGCCCTTGATATCTCGGTGAGACTGAATGGGTTAGTGCCCTTGATATCTCGGTGAGACTGAATGGGCTAGTGCCCTTGATATCTCGGTGAGACTGAATGGGTTAGTGCCCTTGATATCTCGGTGAGACTGAATGGGTTAGTGCCCTTGATATCTCGGTGAGACTGAATGGGTTAGTGCCCTTGATATCTCGGTGAGACTGAATGGGTTAGTGCCCTTGATATCTCGGTGAGACTGAATGGGTTCACATCCACTGTTGCTCAAATGAACGTTTGGTGATTTACATGAACAGGGTGGGGAGGGGGGATTAAACTACCTTAGGGATGATAGTGTCTGCTAAACATGCGATTTGTTCAGGTGGAGCTGATCTGATTGGCTGGTTCCTAATTTGAGCCTCAAGAAATTATGTCTTCGACTTTTTCAACTACTTTGAAGACATTTTAAAGACAGTTATTGAAAGCACACTATTGTTGGACAAGTTTTGTTTTCAAGAAATCTGACACCTCACCACGTGACTCCTCAGAAGGGGTACTTTGATTTAGACATCCACTCAGCACACGGCCTTTCGGTCTTCCATTCTATCGCTTCCTCTTTCCGACTCTCTTTTTTTCCCTTGATACTGTTCCTGCAGAAATGGATGGATCTCGGTTATATGACTATGCATTTTTGTCTTGCGTTTTTTTTTTCTGAGGTCAGAAGTTTGACCGTCTTCAAATGATAACCTTACAAGTACGCAACAATTCACAAGGTCGGCCTCGAATTCTTTACTCCAAAATTCCAATACACTCCGCGCCTGCTTCTTAACTGCTACGTTATCGTGTCATTGTGCTGGCTATACTACCAGCAAGCAGCACAGAATCGTGTTCATTCTACTTCGCTAGCTGCACAGATTCCGATAGGTCTGGAAAAGGGGGAACCTTGTTTCTCCAAGTATTATCTAATGGTAGATTCCGTCGTTGTGCGTGTTATTGCACGCAATCATGTTTGGACGTCCTGTATGGGGCAAATCGAGGTTTGCCGCAAGACGCGTCACTAGATAACAAACAATAAAACACACGTTGGCAGAGATCTGGATGTGGGTCGCCTCTTCCCGTCTGCTTAGATAAGTTTCTTGGACAAACAAAACAACAGCGCGGAGGTAGGCTAGCTTGCATGGGGAAACAGATCTATCTGTCCCAAGGCAACCAAGACTTCAAAGAAGACGAGCTATCTTGTTGACTGAGATTGTTGTTATGAAGTCTCTGGTACGGACTTTATCTCTAGATCCAAAGATGAATTTCTTTATTAATATATTTAGATGTAGCATTTTTACATTGTTATTAGAGACTTAGGCGTAGGACACGTTCAGATGTGATTCATCTTCTTAAACCTTATCTTTTGCTTTTTTATTTTTTTATTTACAAGGAGAACATAATTCCGGAAGTTCATTGCCCACAAACTTTTTTAACATGCGCGTCCAAACATAAAATTAACTTCCGGCATATGATAATTGCATTCTGGTAATCCGTCTGTGTATAATCCGTGTTAAAACACCATTATGTTAAATATGTTTTGAGATCGGATTAAAGTTGTCCTTTGACAATTCTTTCATTCCACCAGTAGGACGTCTTCTGCAATTACCAATCTTTAATCGGCTCCAGGAAATAATTTATATAAGTATATATTCAGTTATTTCTATTGATATATAAGAACATAAACGAACACACGAACACCGTATTGTTCTCTAATTTTTATTCTGCGTTTACAAAAAAAGGAGGCTTTCTTCATCCCCCCCCTTTATTTTTTTGTAAAAAAAAAACAACAAAACTTTGTGCTCTCCCCCCCCCCCCAAAAAAAAAAAAATCCTAACGCCTTCTCATTGTAAAGCCTCTCTTATCGCCCTGCCGCTAATCTTAGCTAACAAGCCCCAGCCGCTTCACGCATCTTTCCTTTCATTCTTCTTCTTCGCCCCCCTCCCCTCCCCCCCCCCCCCCCCATAGAAGAAGAAGAAGAAGAAAAAAGCAGGCTTCTCCTCGTCAGCTAACTGAGAGATTTGTCCTGGTGGCTTAGAGAACCATTTTAGGACTTTGTGCCTGGGCCTTAACTCCTGCTATCATCATCATTTCCTCGTGATCACCAGCGGGAGACTCTCCAACACATAAATCTTAGTTCTTCGATCGATCTAGTCGCCTCTCTGACCAATCTGTAACACATTTCACATCAGACCTTCTTGTCTCTTTCTCTTTCTCTATGTCTCCTTCTCTCTTTCTCCTTCTCTGTTTTTTCCTTCTCTCTTTCTACATCTCCTTCTCTCTTCAATGTTCTGTTGTTTTCTTTGTTTTATGACTTTTTCATTTCTATTTTATTTCAGCACCAATCTAATTTGCTTGTCGAAAGTTGTGTGTTTTAGTTAAATACTAGCAGAATTACCCGGCGTTACCTAAACGGTAAAACTAAGCCAATACAATTGAATTAAAAACACTTCTTTAATTTAGGACCAGTAATGTAGGGAAGGTGGATTCTCGTCTATCCTACGTTCTCTGAATCGATCCTTGGAATATTAAGGGCAATGTTTTATCAAGGGTGATCCAATGCTGTTCATGTCTGCAATGACGTACAAACAGGCAGACACTTTACACTTTGCTTTATAAAATTTCTTTGTTTAAATATTGCATTACAGTTGTTGTTTTATGTGCTCTGGATAATAGCGAAATGGAATGTTAGTCTTGGGGGGGCACTGACATTTCCCGAGAGTCAGGATCTTTCAGATAAGTCAATTCTACTTGTCATGAATCACTCATGAGTCAGAGCTCTGATCAACTAACGTTTCCTGCATCTTTGTAATATGATTTTTTTTTTGTAATATCATTTTTTTTTAAATCCTACTCACTAAATTTAGCCATTGTCTTCCTTCTGCGAAATGCCAGTTCTCTTACCTGGGCTCTAAATAATGATTATGTATTCTACGATTTCTATGTCGTCTGCTATTGATTCAAGACATTGAAATAATGACGTCTGTCTCTCATTTATAATTCTTAGATTGGTTAAAGATACTGTGTATATGTATTTCTAAATAGCGTTTGGTTAAAGATACTGTGTATATGTATTTCTAAATAGCGTTTGGTTAAAGATACTGTGTATATGTATTTCTAAATAGCGTTTGGTTAAAGATACTGTGTATATGTATTTCTAAATAGCGTTTGGTTAAAGATACTGTGTATATGGATTTCTAAATAGCGTTTGGTTAAAGATACTGTGTATATGTATTTCTAAATAGCGTTTGGTTAAAGATACTGTGTATATGATTTTCTAAATAGCGTTCAAACTGACCAATCGTTTATTTTTTTTTTAATTTATTCTTTTAACGGTTGGTCTATTCGTCTGCCTTCAAATCGAATTTAAAAGAAAATAAATCCTCGATTTATCTTGCCATACAGTTCCCAAGAAATTAAGAATGAGCATCAATAGCCTCGCGTCTTCTTGCACCAGGAGGGGAGCTGAACTTCAGGTGTTGAATGTCTGTCCCCGGGGCCACATTCGGCCTCTCACTCACTATCCGCAACTGGTCATTAGACAAGTGTCGAGGGGCCAGGATGTAGAGCGTTGGTCCTTCTTTGCGTTCCAGGGGGGAGCTAGCGTCCCTTGGCAGGCATGGTTTGTCTCTCTCGGGATGGGCATGATCCGTAGATGCTAAAGATACCAACTGGACTGAGCGGGTATAGTTTGATTTGGAAAACGAAGAATGCTTTGGGGAAAAAGTGGGTTCTATGGTTATTTTGTTTCCCCTTAGTGTTTAAAAGTTCAGCGATGCACAAGACGTAAAGACGGTAGGGTCAATGAATGCGCACACAACAGGAAACAGTATGTATGAAAGTGAAACTTGTGTTCTGTTCCGATTTTAGAGAAAATGGAGAACTAGAAAACAGCACTCTTATCATGAATATGCTACCAATATATTTATTTCCCCTTTAAAAAAAATATCCACAATCATGATATTTGTTTATAAGATGTCCTTGGATATTGTGTTTTGTCGAGTCATTATAACATGGTCCAATTACTGAGTGTTTATTGTAGAGGTAGTCTGTTTACAAACATTCTCAGGGGTTATGAAAATTCATAATTATCTCCCATTTTCTTGTAATAGACTGTTATGAAACCATACATGTTCTCACTGGGATGTGACCTCGTTTCTTAATGACGAACTTTGAAATACCTATCTAGTGACCTAGAATCTTGTGATAGTCTTGTCACTTTCATACTTTGTGGTGACTAGATGTACCCCACCCGAATCCCAATGTGTGGCATGCCTAGTATGCCCTAGAGTTCTGTTGTTGTTTGGGGCACAATGACCCGCTGTAGGGAAGAAGGCAGCGATTGGATCGCTAATCAGAACCAATGTAGAAGTCAGTGTCAATGGAACTGGCGGCACAGCCATACAAACAGCGGACGCCCTCCCGTCTGATTGATTGCCACCGTACGCGGACTTGATCTGAAAAATCTACGCAAACAGAGGGCAAGTGGCACATGCGTACATCCCCCTCCTCCCTACAGATTCACCCCCCTTACTCTCACAGCTGTATTCGTAGCCCCAGGTTTTTTGTTTTGTCTCGCATTTTTTTCCTTATTATTTCACGGATATTGGTTATCGACTTGTCAATCTGTCAGTACCTGGAACCAGGCGTTGGTCAGTGGGGAGGCAGAGAGTGGGGGTTTAGTCTAGTATAACGCAAAAAATATCCACATGCCGTCCTTCCAGTGGGCACATATATGCCTTTGAGAGGACAGCAGGATAAGGACAAGAGGGGGTGGCCATGTGTCTGTGGGACGTCGGTTTCTGTTCAAGTAGGGCTCAAGATATTCGGCGGGCCGTGTCGATACGCCCGGCGATAAAGTTTCGCTGATGGTTGGGTCCCGTTGACTAAAGCCTGTGACATGCTAGGAAAAAAAAAGAGTAAGTATCCTGCTAAGAACTCTACGTGACTACACTGTTATGAAAGTGATTCTTGCGTCTTGACAGTCATAAGAGAACTCTACAAAACAAACTCATTGAGATGGAACCATGTCAATGAGGATATCGAAACCCGTACAGCAGTGAAATCGATACTT
Organism: Biomphalaria glabrata; assembly: GCF_947242115.1. NCBI lineage: Eukaryota > Metazoa > Mollusca > Gastropoda > Planorbidae > Biomphalaria > Biomphalaria glabrata. The sequence goes on from NC_074713.1 coordinate 27,144,234, forward strand.
CTTTGAAAAGACTGTTTAAAAAAATAATAATTGCCGACTAATACGTTGCGTGCATTCATCACGCCTCCTCTATGACAGAGATCTCTATACACTGCAGGACATATCGCACAGGATCTAACACCGCTTTTTTTTAAATTTATCGCTGTGGCGTAAGAGCAGGCAAAGAGAATTTAATGACCAAACAGATCATCAGAGACCTGGAACAAAGGCATCGACAGAAGACAGCAGGAGGTTTGGTGACGTCTGCCACTCACCTGTGAGTGATTCGATGACACACAGAGTGCGGTGATGAGCGAGGGTGTGGCAATTAGTCTTGGTGCCCTTCATTCTGGACATCAATAATTAAAAAAAAATAAAACTGATTTGTTTATGTGTGTGCACAAGAGAGATAGTAACGGTAGAGAATTGACGCAAAGCTTTCCCGCCGTTTCAATGTGCTCCTGATGCACGATATACTCTGGACTTTGATCTAGATCTATAGACAATATAAAACTTATTGGACAAGCATTCACACAGTCTCTTGATCACGTAACTGTTTGACCACGTGACAAAAAGACTCGGGAGGAAGAGAGGGAGGGAGAGAGATAGAGAGTGAAAAGCAGAGAGGAAGAGAGAGAGAGAGAGGGAGGAGAGGTAATGCATATTGAGGGGCGGGCCTGGCTGATAATTGTATGAAAATTATGGACTCTAAACTTCCGCGGGAGTTTTCTGTTTAAACTGCACCTAAATATTTGCTCACGTGGAAGACGGGGGCCTGGGACTTCATACTCCAGGTAAATGACAAGCAACCTGCCCGATGATGGATGACCCCGCCCACTAATTACACACTGAGGCCCAGGGACATTCCACCGATGTGGTCTTTTGGCTGTTGTTAATTACCCCCTCCACCCCCTCCCCTAATTCCCCCCTATTTCTCCTACCACCTTTTTATTAAGTTTTTTTTTATAATTATTTTATTTTTTATTCATTTGTTTTTAATCTTTGCCAAATTTTCTTCTTAATTGCACATAATGAGCTCCAGTTTGACCACAGTGAGTATGACTCAAGTGTTTGTAATATTAATAAAGTGTTTCACTTGATAATGTTCATTTCTTGAATACAATCTAGACCAAATAATCATGACAGTTTTCTTTATAAATTGTTGACCCAATCGTTAAAGTACTTTTCTACTCAATATGTTCCAAAACAAACAAAAAAGTTTGTTTCGACACAGCGGTAAGACAAAGCTCTGAGTATTTCAATTATCTTATATTTTACAGACGTTACTTGAAAAAAAAAAAAGAAAGATGATTAAGCCCTACGCATGTCATGCGTCAATCTAGTTATGTATGCTAATCAATGAGTTAAACTCTGCCAAGTCGAAGGTTTTCCTGCTGATTCGGGCAACCCATTCCAATCTCTAAGGAAAAAGCAACCTTGTACGAATTTGTTCTAGCGTATGAAATAAGAAATATGCTTCAACCTTTGTGTCACGTGACTAATGAGTACAACAAAAGTACAACGGTACATCTTTTCTCATGTCTTCTTTGTTCAAAGTATCAGCAGCCGCCAAGTCTGCAAATGTTCATCCCAGAGAAAGACAACTTGTCAGTAGACCAGCGTGCTTGTAGTGACAGCATGTCATTGCTGTGCCTTACCTTTGCATGGTCTTGGGGGACACTATGGGGCCTACTTGAAACTGATTGTTCTTGTGGGGAGTGTATCCCATGACCATAAATGACCTCGTAGCCGCTGACCTCGACATGAACTCCTCGCCAGAGAGATTCTCACACCGCCACGACCTGGTGGGTTCTAGCACTCTGGAGTGTTCGTATACCAAGCTACCGTATATAATGTTACGAGTTAGACTGAACATACGGACACATTTAGATCTATGGTGAATTGAGAGGCAATGTCTCACTCCAGGTTTCCGAGAAAACCTCAATAACCTTTGGCTCCCCTTTTTGAAAGATACTCACTAAAACTCCAAGTGAGTTCACATTTCAATACTTTTTGTCAGTGAAAACTACAAGGATTGAGCCATTTAGTTTTGATTCGTATCTAAAACTTCATCGTTCAGTCGTCAACTATGAGGCTATATTCCAAGATGGTGTTGGCATCTTCACATTTAAATCTTGGAGTTTGAAGACTTTTTTTTTTTCAGGCTTGAATGTCATCTGGTGAAAGGTCATATGGCACACGCGTTGACGACCTCCAAAGTACGAATTGTTAACTTCTTTTATTTCACCGATATTTAGACCTCTCTATAAGACCGCTCATTAGTTCCTGGCTAGCTGGTTTTCTATTCGTGAATGAACTCAGACGTCCCGGAAACTTGCAGAGCATATAGATCTGTCACTGACAGTCTATCTTTCATTGTGTCGTCTTCATTTCCAGTCCCTATTACGTCCTGGGGGGAATGTGTCGTCTGCATCACGTGTGTCAAAGTGTTATGTCTGCGTAGTGTGCTTTGCTTACATTTGACTCATGCGTGTACGCTATGTTTTCCAGCCTGCCGTGTTGTAGGATCCGGGGAGGAGGAAGTCTGTCGTGTCATGGTTCCACACGCAATGGTGTCATGGTTCCACACGGAATGGTGTCATGGTTCCACACGGAATGGTGTCATGTTTCCACACGGAATGGTGTCAGAAGGTGTCTCAAAATGTTTTATCATTGTCTTGAAAGACGAAGACGGGACGTTACCTAAGCTCCAGGGAAAGGGGGGGGTATAGTAAGAGGGAGTCAGGCGCCCTAACGACATTAGCCCCTACTTTCAGTGCCATTTGGCCACCAGCATGTTCCGCCATCCGCTATCGCCAGTGACTGAGTTCGATAATTTCATTATTCCCCGATAAAGCACAGTAACGGGCTAAAGGATGAAGGGGAGGGGGCGGGTTGAGTCGGGCAATGGGATAACACGACAATGTGGGGCGGTGGGTGGGGGAAGTCTATTCAGAAACAAAGACATAAAGAGAGGGAATGGAGGTAAGATACACACACCCACACACACACACACACACATACACACACACACACACACACCGGAAAAGAGTTTGGAGACGTTAGGATGAGGGCGAAAACGAAAAAAAAAAGGGGGGGTGGAGGGGGACAGGGGGTACTCCACTATTACCACTAAAACTTTTCCTTTTGGCCGAGGTGCCGAGTGAGGGCGAAACGCCATCACCTGAATAATTCATTGTGGCCAAGATGAGTTCTGCTAAATATGAGTCGGGTTCCGGGCTAAAATGTCTCTAATCATCTGTTATGGCCGAGACAGCAGTGTAAGCGACACGAGGGGGGGGGGGGGGCGCTGTTCACTTTCTCTTCTATTCCTTTCGTCTCTCTATTCTCTCCCCCCCCCCCTTCCCCAATCGCCGCTTGGTTCCTTTTCTTCTCTCTCTGCTCCCTAAGGTCTTCTATTCCCCGCCCTGCCCTCGTAAATGGATTTCAGAGACTTTCCTATCGATTGGCCTACATTGAAACTTAAACAGAATAAAAGGGATGTGGATAAATTATCAAACTTGATACAAAATGAAACGTCCTCCCTTCATTCATATACAAACATATACAAACATATACAAACATATACATACATAAACATCCTATGTATTGGTTTTATATCAAGCAGTTCTATTGTTTTGATGTACTGTAAATGCTAACTTTTGTCTGGTGTCATTCTGTACACTATCAACATGCCAGTATTACTTGCCATTTCTGCTTAAAGATGGGTTAAAGGGGGAGGGGGGTTTTCATTCCATTTTTTTTCTCTTGGTCATCCATTCGTCCTCCTTTTGTACCAATCGTCTTCTCACTCCCAGTACTTAGGCCACTGCCTGCTTCCAGTGCAAGCCCCGCAGCGATGTTAATTTGATTGCTGCCTAGGCAGACGACAATTACGCGCCCTGACGCCAGCATGGCCTATGAATGCAGGTTTGACGCACGAAAAGGGAATAATTGATTTGATGACGAGAGGTTTGCGTACGCAGCGGGGGGTCCCCTGCGGCCTTGCTACTGGGTGGGCCCCCTATGCCACGCGAACAGTGAGTTCACTTTCTCAAAACCCATTTCTACTTATTCCCCCCACCCCCTCCTTTTTTTCCCTCTTCCAGTATCAACATTTTTTCGCTATTTTAATTTCAGCCTTAGGCTTATTCACGTACTTCAACAATGATAATTGTGTACTTTATATCAGGAATGTCGAACATATGGAGAGAACAAAAGTTTTGAAATTAGGGTAACTAGTCAATAAAGAGTCCCAGAGGTACCCCAACGATTCGACAGATTTTCTTCCCTACAACTCCTTTTTTTCTTTTTCTTTAAAATTTCGCTGCATTACATAAATGAAAAAAAAAAATAAAAATAAAACGATTAAATATCATTTTGTTTCGTTGCCGAAGTCACAGGAAAGTGTTTGACTTTTAAAATAGCTCTTCATATATTTCCCGATACTCATTTTTACATTTGCCATTTTTCTTCCCCGGTCACGCTATTGACAAAATCTTTCCCAATTTATTTTTTTTACGTCGGGCACATTGTGGATAAAGATGCATTGAAATCCGCGAGCCTCTCACATACTGGCGCTACCACCGCAAAGTACCAACCTTACATTACACCTTCCTCACCAGCCTATACAGATTGTAGTTTTTTCGTATCATTTTTTTTTTTTTAATTTTCACCGTACGGTAACCTTTGTGGTAACGTCCGTGTATCCTTGCTTGAATGGAAGCTTGAACTGTTCGGTATCGGTAGGGTCTGTATTGAATTCAAGTCATATCTATTAGTGAAAGAGAGAGGTGGCACTTTGGGTGGTGGTGAAAAGGGGGGGGGAGCGGCCGGGCAGTGTTTTTGAAACCTTATGGGGAGTGCAATGGAAGAAATTGTGTAGATTGAATCTTAAAAGTCTGTAATATTTGAACATTTGAACGAGAAAGGCCTCATAAATAGACACAATTGATTCAATGCACACTATGGACTGCTGTACAGTTAAATATGAGACTACAACACAAAACAAGGAATGTACCCTGAAGTACATACCCACCATTGCTTGACTTTAGTAAATCAGAACTCTTATATCATTCTTTTAGAAGAAGGACTGTTCAAGTAATCTCTCATATTTATTTTGTATTGTGTGACTGGTAGAGTCAAAGTAAAGTTTCCTTTTCAGACCTTGCGATCTCTAGGGCAGATGATTTAAAGGTCAATGATTTAAAGGTCATCTCTTTCTGTGGCCCACGGCTAACGGGATGTCACAACGACCAACCGCATTTACTTTGACCAACTAATGTCAGGTACCCAGTAGAGCTGGGTGGACTCAGAGGCGCCCAAAGATCATGAAATAAAAAATCCCTTCTTCACCAGGATTTAAACCCGGGATCTCCGGTTCGGAAAGCAAGCGCTTTACCGCACAACCAAAAGATCGTTGTGACATGTCGCTTAAAGTATGCAGTGTGACAAGACAAGACAAGACAAGACAAGACATGTGTTCTTCAAAGTTGAACTAAAATAAATGATGTCGTGATGTCCAAGTATAGGTATAGCATGTGACCCCGTGAGTAATGTAGACATTTAGTCAAGGTATAGCATGTGACCCCGTGAGTAATGTAGACATTTAGTCAAGGTATAGCATGTGACCCCGTGAGTAATGTAGACATTTAGTCAAGGTATAGCATGCGACCCCGTGAGTAATGTAGACATTTAGTCAAGGTATAGCATGTGACCCCGTGAGTAATGTAGACATTTAGTCAAGGTATAGCATGTGACCCCGTGAGTAATGTAGACATTTAGTCAAGGCATTTCATAAATACAGTAGTTAATGTCATCGGATCTGACGTCAGAAAGGGGGAGCAATATTGGGCTAGCAACTGAGAAACTAAGAGAGAGAGAGAGAGAGAGAGAGAGAGAGAGAAAAGAGAGAGAGAGAGAGAGAGAGAGAGAGAGAAGAGAGAGAGAGAGAAAAGAGAGAGAGAGAGAGAAGATACAAAGGGTTGTGAAAAAGTTGGCATTTGCCTTGGACCCTGCAATCTTCGGAAATGTAAAAAAAAAAAAAAATCAATTTTAATCAACGGTTTCTAAAGGAGAAAAAAAAATCGTTCAACTTCAGAAAAAAAAAGGCTATTCAGAGGCAGCACCTGGTTCGTAAACCTCCCCTCCCCCCCCCCCCAACACATACAATCGTATCCTTAACATTAGGCATGTGACTCCGATCTGGAGTTGACTCCAATCTTAAACGCCGACTCATGCTAATATGAAGTACCGCTCTTAATAGAATTTCTATTTGCATTCAGCTGTAGGGAAAGCCAGACAAATCAAGATAATATGAAATAATGTTTGTTATTATATCTGCAAACTAATCAGTTGAAATACAAAGTTCTAAATAAACTTTTTGGGTTTCTTTCATTACATATAAAAATATCTTTTATTTAATCGTAAGAAAAAGAAGAGAGAGGGGGGGGGGGGGTTTAAAAAAAATAAGTTAAAGAAACGAAAAAATATTCGCGGGTATTGGGGTGACAAAACACCGGTTGTTACGGACAAAATCGGACGTTATAGTAAAGCAAACTTTCGTCTACAACCGGAGTATGGTAATACCGTGTGGCCTATTCTGTTCTTTGTATATCGGAGCCGCGGAAATAAAAGCTACTTCCAGCAACATATTAGATTTATGAAATTTGAATAAAAGACGCGTATTTATTATTCTGGCGAGGAAAAGGTGTAGGAAAAGGTAAGGTTAAAGGACCTGAAATCTAAACGCTCATTACGCGATTCAATGTCTTTCGGGTAGAGCAAGTATAAATCTTAAATAAATAAATACTCTCCCGCTTTTCAAACCAATGTGCCTGGCGTGTAGAGTTTGAATATTTACTTAGCTTCAGCCTGAGCCTCAATGGAAGAACTGTTTTATAATTTGAAGGGTCTCCGCTAGTTGGCGGGAAATTGAAAGAACTCATTGTCCACGCCTGACAGCTTTAAGTTGGCAGAAGCTAATATTAATACTTACCAATTTTATGGCGGCCTCTGCTCTTCACTTCTAATCGTCTGGACACACACACGCACACACACACACACCAGTAGAGAAACATAAAGTGGTCATTTCATGTGGTCTATAATGTGTACATCGAGGCAAATAATTTATGATTGAAATAATAATGTATGTGTTGAGAATACTTAAGCTGTAAGATTTGTTATTTGGTAGGTTTTTTTCTTATGGTAATAAAATCCCACTTTAGCAAGGGATCTGAGCTACAACTCGGCTTCAAGGTCCTCCCTAGTTTTAAAGAAAGTCGATAATTAAATTATTCTGCTCCTCTACAACTGCATCCTCTGATATGTCCTTAATTTAAGTTTAAATCGTCTTATTGTATTCGGTGGCAATGAAGAACATACAAAACAACGGAGGGGAGGGGGGTACATTTTTCAATTAATTCTATAAGCGATTTTCTAATTCTGGCTTTTATAAAGTCAATTAGTGTCTTGTCCTGGCTAAATCGTCGCAATATTGTTTTCCTGCACCCATCTCAATGAAGAAGCCAGAGGGGTTGAAGCGGTGGGGGACGATGACAGCGCCTCAGACGGATCACTTGGTAGCATCAAGGGGCGGTAAGGCATTGTTCCTTTCTTGCACCCTTGAGAATTGTCCCCCTTCTGTCAGTGCTGCCCACATTCCGCTCTTGATAATAGAGGCATCTTTTTTTTTGGGGTGGGGGCTCCTTGCCCTCCCTAGTCCAGCCTCATCTTATTGTCCATCGCGACAAACCCCCATCGTCCTTCGTCAAGTGTCATCATTTCTAGTACCGTCCAGAGCTTCCTCGCACCCCTTCCCCCTTAGGGGTCGCAGGATATCATTATGCGAGGGTCTCTTTGACCTCCACCCCAACCCTTCATTCCCGAAAATGACCAAAATGACATCGGGGGGAAAAAAACTTGAATGACCAATTGACCGATCGCGAAGCGGACACTGAAGGGGCGGAGAACTATTGAAATAAAAGTTGGAGATTAGGGGAACGGAAGGAAGCAGGCGACACTCGAGGATTGGCTGCAGTGGTCAGCTCTTTTCGACCAGACACGTGACCCCTTTATTAACGGGGACGTATAGGACACAATCTACAGTGATTATGGTCAGTCTGAAAACCTACTGGACGTACCTCGGAATTCCCCTCCCCCCCCATACCATATCTCCAGGGAGAGAGTTAATCACCTTTTAATAGCCTGACTAAAAAAACTCTTCGGGCGGGGAATGTCAGTGCTGCTAGGGTGCACAGGGGCGTTGCCGCACAATAGTGTCATGCTAGATAGGAAATTAAAAAAAAACTGCTTTCCCTAAACCCACTGTCCAGACTTATCAGAAACATTTAATTGGAAAGGATGCGAACTCGTAGTCCCCTCAGGCTAGTACTTATGCGTTGTCTCTCAACCAGTTTCCGTCTACTGTGCAAACCCGGATTAGAGGGTCCAAGATGGCGACGGAGATTGTGCTTCAACTTGAATTTGTTCACGAATATTTTCTTTTTATTATTTTGTTTTGTTTCGCTGAACCTTTGCCTCTCCTAACGTTTGTTTCTCTTAATGTAATAACCAAGTTGACTGATTGGAATCTATAATTAAAAGGAAGTGGAGGGGATAAATGGATGTTTTTTTTTTTTTTTTGTTGGGGTTTGGAGGAGGGGGACACAAAAATAAAAGGTGCATAGTATTACCTCCTAGTCTTGTCTAAAACACAAGGAGCAGGGGAGCACAACGTTGGCTGAGCAGAGGTGATTGAGGGCGCCGATCAGATAACGCGTCATCATCTCTACAAATTACCAATTTAAATTTTTTTATGAACCTAACATTTTGGCGATAACAGGTTTTCCCAAACTTTGAGCCATCGATAAATACTCTTTTTTATACCTAAATAAATAAGACCTTTAGGCAAGAGTAAAATAAATAGAAAACTGTATTACTTAGGACATCATTTGCAGTTGCTCAAATAATCTAGGGTTAAATTTGTTGTTTGTAGACTGTGCCTTGAGGCTTATCTTAACGGTGCATACCTTTTTTTTTTTCTTAAGTGTTTTTTTTTCGTGAATATTAATGAGGGACTTAAGCGTGAGAAAGTTATGTGGCAAAGTGTAGTGTGACATTTGGACTTTATGACTCTTTATGTTGACACATCAAGCAGTTCTACAGACCAAGAAGAGTTCTACCCTTCTTCGAAGAATTTGTCTAGTCAGAGCTCTCCGGAGCTATTTCGTATACAAGAACAGTTCAGTTGTAGATTTGCTTCTGTAGCATCAATTTATACTGGTGGTCTGCAGTTGGGTTGTTTGTTGTTTGTTTGTTGTTTGTTTGTTGTTTGTTTTGTTTGTTGCCAGTACATTTGTTGGCCCCTTTCTATTCTAGCCCTTTGAATGTGATGTGTTCATTTGAGATATGTTCCTCATTATTTATAGCACATTTTAGTCTATATATTTGAATGGGTCAAGTTTAGATGAGGCTAACAGTGCTGGAGTTAAGTTTATATGAGGCTAACAGTGCTGGAGTTAAGTTTATATGAGGCTAACAGTACTGGAGTTAAGTTTATATGAGGCTAACAGTGCTGGAGTTAAGTTTATATGAGGCTAACAGTGCTGGAGTTAAGTTTATATGAGGCTAACAGTGCTGGAGTTAAGTTTATATGAGGCTAACAGTACTGGAGTTAAGTTTATATGAAGCTAACAGTGCTGGAGTTAAGTTTATATGAGGCTAACAGTACTGGAGTTAAGTTTATATGAGGCTAACAGTGCTGGAGTTAAGTTTATATGAGGCTAACAGTACTGGAGTTAAGTTTATATGAGGCTAACAGTACTGGAGTTAAGTTTATATGAGGCTAACAGTGCTGGAGTTAAGTTTATATGAGGCTAACAGTGCTGGAGTTAAGTTTATATGAGGCTAACAGTGCTGGAGTTAAGTTTATATGAGGCTAACAGTACTGGAGTTAAGTTTATATGAGGCTAACAGTGCTGGAGTTAAGTTTATATGAGGCTAACAGTGCTGGAGTTAAGTTTATATGAGGCTAACAGTGCTGGAGTTAAGTTTATATGAGGCTAACAGTGCTGGAGTTAAGTTTAGATTAAAAACAAGGAAGCGTTGATACAGACATTTAAAGACTTTATATTCATTTCGTTTCCAGAAAAGTTCAAGCAGTGTGTATGTGTGTGTGTTTGTTGGGGGGGTTTGTTACATGGGGATAATGTTATATTTAAACTTTGCTTGTTGCCGGTGCTGGTCAGAGATTATTCTATACAGCGGCCAGTCAAGTGAAATAGTTTTGTCCCCAGTTGAGCTCCCCTTTTGTTCAATGACTACCTTTCAACTCCTTGTCAACATTTCCTATAGGGAGGGGGGGGGGGGGATGATGATGTGTGGTCAATCCGGTGGTCAGTGATCGCCAAAAGGAAAAGATAAACAAATATGTTTACGATCTGATCTTTTACAAACAAGGTCGTGTTTCCCAAAGGAAAGGGAAGGGGTGGTCTCTTCACTGGTAGCACCTCGCCTTTCATTGTTTATCTTCACCCCTGATTGCTTGACGGTAAACACATAAACTTTTGACTCCCGTCTTGAGCCACCAACAAGGCACCCTTACGCCCCTCGATCCCATAACGGGGTGCCAGTCACAAGACGTAACGTTCCGTTGTATTGTTATTTTATTATACCTTGAGTCCTCTCCCCACCTCATTCTGCAGAGTTCTTCTCGCTAAGCGTGAAATGAGATAATCTTTCATAGGTGTAGCCCGTAGGGGACAATCACGGCAAGGGATGGGGCGCTCAAGTGAAGGCGTTGGCACGAGTAAACACCATAACACCTCAGCCACGGCTTGGGCGCTAGTGGCGAGTTTGCGTCCCGGGAGCAATGCCAGGTGACATTTATGGGCCAGTCTTGTACATTGCCAGTGACATTAGGCGTAGACAGGGAAAGGTAGGGGTGGGAGAGTTGGGATTTATTTGCCATAGGGTGACGTACACTGGGGAGTTCAATCAACGATAAGCGCCACACACACACACCTCAAGTGATCTGAGCGCCCTCCCCCCAACGTTTAAGGTAACAATCCGAGAAGCATTTATTTAGCATCATCAAGGAACACCCCGGAGGCACCAGAGGACCGCACTGACCACTGGATGTCATGTCAGGATTACGTAGACATGTCAATCTAAGTGTCAGCGAGGGTCGACTGCCAAAAAAAAAAAGCTAATTTCTATTTCCCTTAACGTCACATTAATTGACCACTGTGGTCATCCCATGGTCATTTTCGGTAGCTTCCACCTCATCACCGAATTACCACTAGGAAATTTAGTTTTGTAGCTGCAAGGCTTATAACCGTCTACCTCTTCTCTCTCTCTCTCTCTGTCTCTCTCTCTCTCTGTCTCTCTCTGTATCTCAGTCCCACAATCAAAAGATGACGCAAGCTTAATATATATCTGGTGATAAGTAAAATTAACATGTCGATAATTTCAGCTTTAGCCACTGTCCAGTGTATGACACGTGATAATTAGCAAGTTTTTACTATACTACATACAACAGACAAAGAATCGGTCGCTTCCTTTCAATCTACACTTTTACTTACTTCAGCTTTAGGAATTAAAGTGTCAGTTTACGTACAATTTGTGGAAGATTTATGAACAACAAAATAGATTCATGTCACGTGTCATGTGATAGATTGCGGGGTTTTTTTTTGTTTTTTTTTTTACATTTTTTACTTTACCTAATCATTTAGTCTGTTGGACAGCTGGGGCACCATGCAAGATTCGTGTACAGTCTTTCTCCATTCCTCTCTGTCTTTTGCCTTAGATAGAGCCTCTTTAAATAGCAGGCTCGTCTTTTCTTTTATGTTGTCTCCCCATCGCTTTGTCTGTCTACCCTTTCTTCTTTTTCCTGGTACTGTTCCCTGAAGGAAGGTCTTTGCGAGCCTAGAAGACCTTGAAATATGGCCATAGATTTTTAGCTTGCGTTTTTTTTTTTACGATAGTTAGTTGGTCTTCGTGGGGTCCAATCGCTTCAGTAACTCTGTCTCGAACTCTTGGTTTGTGATGTGGTCTTTAAATGTGATACCTAGGATCTTTCTGTAGCATTTCAATTCCATTGCTGGGATCCTCCTCTCTAGCTCTGCATTCAGCGTCCAAGACTCTCTAGCATATAAGAATGTGACCATAACAAGGGTTTCTGGTGGTAAAATATCTTGATCAAAATATTAAGCGTATCCTGAGCGTACGTGCTAGCTGCCCTCTGCTACGTACCATTATAAAATAATTCATTATATGAGCAGCATTATTCACAACAATAAAGTAATATCGTATAAATGTTGATGACATCTATTAACCGTGCCTTCTAGAAGAACATTAATCAACAATGGCTTATTTCGAAAACCCCAAGGTTTAAACATGGAAGACGCTAACATTTATTTTAAGAGATTTTCATAACATTGGAGGCTAATCCATACATATCAATTTATTGGCGTATCTGGTGTGCATTGTGATAAACTACATCTTTTAAAATCATATCTTAGTTGTTTTTTTTTGCACCTTTTCTAAGCCACGTAGACTCAAACTAAGTATCAAAGAGAGGATAACTGTAAATAACTTTTGCTCAAAAATCTCAAATAATTTGCGTCCTCGATCTGATCATGGCACTTATCATGTGCTAGTATCACCTACTTATCCAGCTGATAACGGACCTCAGCCTCACTGACATGTCACATGTTTGGTGATGTGCTCACGCCTGTCGTAAATAATTTCACTCTGTGTGTAACTATCTTATACTATTCTGTTTAGGCACGCTTCTTCTGTTTCGGTTTTTTAAAAACTATGCGATCAACTGTGGGAGTGGACTTCCTAATCCCATTTAACCTCGAAGAGGGTGGCGCTAATTATTTTTTCTCCCACTGAACTCTGGGTAATATCTAAATATAACACGGTGTATAACCAACTCGCCTTGTTCTATGCGATGATCAGAGTCTATCAACGTATCAACGCTTGTATCTAGATGTTCAACGTATCAGCGCTTCTATCAGTATACCCACAAAGCCTTGCTGCACACAGACTCTCTCTCTCTCTCTGTCTCTCTCTCTCTCTCTCTCTCTCTGTCTCTCCCTCTCTCTCCTACGCAGACATGCAAGGCACGCAAGCAAAACAAAAGCATTTGAATGATATTCATTGTTCTGAACTTGCCACCGCATGCCGAGTCCCGGGCTATAAATTAAGGAGAGAGGGAGACGATCAACAGAGGCTGGCTTCCTACTGAGTACTGATTTGAGGGGGGGGGGAGCTGAATGGATAAGAGGATGGAAGGGGAGGGGGATACTTATTTGTAAAAAAAAAAAAATAACCTCGGCGTATATTGTAACTACTGAGTTATGGAGGACATAGGGTTATACTATTGAGCAGACGTCTGGTGCACGTGCGGCCTGTCTTCCTTGAATTGTGGGAAAGAAAGAAAAAGTTACATGGTTAAAAAGACAATCACGAGCAACTATTGGCACTTTTCTGTTACTGCTAGGATGGAGAGACTTTCAAGGTAAACCAAATTCACTGTAGTCTGCCTTGTCCATTGAGGACTATTCTTAAAACGTGGTAAGTCTGCAGCAGTACTTGATTGGTATTTAAGGCCCTGAAGTGCAGGCCGTTGTCCCCAACCTTCCAGTGTATTTAACCTTCACAGTCGTGTCCAGCCTACTTCCAGGCGTGGGATTTCATCATTTGTCATTTTAGTTTATTCAAGTGAATTTATTTTAACGTAGAGGTTGCGAGATAATAGTCCTGGAAATGTTCATTAAAATGGAGGGAAGTCCATAAATAGCCTGTTGGTGTCTCCAGTGTACAGAAGTTTGGATGAACTGAACTTTTTGTTTGTTTAAAGCATAGAGATCTAATACTTTGTGTGTGTGTTTAAAGCATAGAGATCTAATACTTTGTGTGTGTGTTTAAAGCATAGAGATCTAATACTTTGTGTGTGTGTTTAAAGCATAGAGATCTAATACTTTGTGTGTGTGTTTAAAGCATAGAGATCTAATACTTTGTGTGTGTGTTTAAAGCATAGAGATCTAATACTTTGTGTGTGTGTTTAAAGCATAGAGATCTAATACTTTGTGTGTGTGTTTAAAGCATAGAGATCTAATACTTTGTGTGTGTGTTTAAAGCATAGAGATCTTATACTTTGTGTGCTGTAATAGATCATTAATAGTGAGACTGTAAACCGAGAGCAGATTGGTGTGAACATTAATACTATCTCCAGTAGTGATTGCTGTTTATTATTATTAATATTATTATATTATGTAAGAAACGAAAGATTATTTATTCTCTGGCACTGCCAGGGTCGAGTTTCGTTAAAGAGAAACAAAATTCATTGTAATCCCTTTATCAGTTTCCACTGAGGAATTTTCTGGTGATGTGGCAGGTCTGCAGAGGTACCGCCCTTTGACAGGCAACGAGAATCTTCCTAGGAATGTTAAGGGCCTCGAAGATATCCATGAGTTCAGTTGTCATTATCCTCTCGGTTGATATAGCAATGGGGTATAGGGTTATTTTGCATAACTTCCATAAACGCTTTATTTTCTTTGTTATTATTATTGTTATTATTATTATTCAGACATCTTTAAAAACAAAAACACCATTGCCTTCTAGAGTGTTTAAACAGATAACGAAACAAATTATAATATGAAAATAATTATTCTATATAGTATGTTCAAAGCATTTATATCTGGGAACACGTTGAGTGCTTTGCCCTTGGAAAATAGAAGTATGTTATTACATACCCACCCGGATCCCTTATTTGTAAACAATCGATCGAATGTGATCATGATATTGAGTTGCTTAATTGGTCTGATGACATAACACATGACTTATCTAGATCTAAATGTAAACTTAACGTCGTGTGACTGTATTGTTCAAACCAATCCCTGACCGTCGATTCATTCTGCTCGGAGATGTGGTTTATAAAGTTAGTCTGCAGCTTTCAAGTTTATTTTTTTTAGACGGGAAACATCGTACAGTCTTAGCGGGAAACATCGTACAGTCTTAGCGGGAAACAGAAAAAAAAAATGTTCTTATGCCCCACGTTTAGCGAACTGATTTCCTCCCGCGCGCCCCCTTCAACCTGACACTCTTCTATCCATACCTGTTGTCTCCCCTGGGGCGCCATTCCAGTGGAAGAAAAAGAAAAATAGAGCAACACACAACTAAAAACAAATAAAGTAATGATGGGTCACGGCATGTTTTCGACAGGGGCGGATCAAGTGAACTCGTTGTTGTGGGCAGGGGAGGGCCGATAAAGAGTGGGGCGAGGGGTGGGGTGCTAAAAAAAGGCAAACATATTCGAGAGGGCTATTTCTCCCCAAATGTATTCGTTAGTTGTAACCTTTTTGTTATTCTCTATAATTTTGTTTTCCTTGTTGCCCCCCCCCCTCCTCGTTGTTCATTTTGTTGATGTTAGCGCCACGGACAACTTTGTGGTCCCCCTCTTCCTCCGCTTCTCTCGTCTGTGGTTCTAGAAGAAATCGGAATAGCCCCCGGGGTACTTGTGTCTGGGGCGTACGGGGCTTGAAGTGATTTCGAGCACCTTCAGAGCAAAACTCTTGAGCTGATCGCAGGCATACGGTCAACGAGGACTAGGCCATAATAGGGAGTTTGGGGGGGGGGGGGAGGCTATAGAAGATGCGCTGAAGGGCGCCTGGAGTGAGCTGAATACAAGGGGGAAACAATTGGAAGCAAACTTTCTGCGTCTGCTGCTTTGTTTCATTACTTTTTGTCTTTTTAGTTTTCTGTTTCTTCTTGTCAAATGTGTTTTGTTAATTACAATTTAGGTAAATGGAGGAGTCTGTATGGAAGAGGGGGGGGGGGTGTATGGAATAGTCTATATTATAAAGTTACTGATATAATGATTGAAATGTTAATAAGTTACACTTATTGTAATGCTTGTATAGTAAGTATTATGATGATAGATTTAACTTGTGGTCACTGACAGTAATAAAAGAACGAGAGAGAGTTCAGTAGGAATGAAATCAAATATCCAATAATCAAATTCTGTTAAAACTAATCGTTATTAATCATAGAAATACATTCAATAGGTAGCTAGTTCATGTTTTGATACATTCAATAGTTAGCTAGTTCATGTTTTGATCTATTCTCCAGGTGTTTTCTCCTGCTAGTGACCATCTCTTTGGAAACGAGAAAATGGTGAGTACTGTTCTTTTGTCAGTAGGTCGGTGAGAGTGTGAGTAGGCCTGCTAGAGCTGAGAGTGTGAGTAGGCCTGCTAGAGCTGAGAGTGTGAGTAGGCCTGCTAGAGCTGAGAGGGGGAGTAGGCCTGCTAGAGCTGAGAGTGTGAGTAGGCCTGCTAGAGCTGAGAGTGTGAGTAGGCCTGCTAGAGCTGAGAGTGTGAGTAGGCCTGCTAGAGCTGAGAGTGTGAGTAGGCCTGCTAGAGCTGAGAGGGGGAGTAGGCCTGCTAGAGCTGAGAGTGTGAGTAGGCCTGCTAGAGCTGAGAGGGGGAGTAGGCCTGCTAGAGCTGAGAGTGTGAGTAGGCCTGCTAGAGCTGAGAGTGTGAGTAGGCCTGCTAGAGCTGAGAGTGTGAGTAGGCCTGCTAGAGCTGAGAGTGTGAGTAGGCCTGCTAGAGCTGAGAGTGTGAGTAGGCCTGCTAGAGCTGAGAGTGTGAGTAGGCCTGCTAGAGCTGAGAGGGGGAGTAGGCCTGCTAGAGCTGAGAGTGTGAGTAGGCCTGCTAGAGCTGAGAGGGGGAGTAGGCCTGCTAGAGCTGAGAGTGTGAGTAGGCCTGCTAGAGCTGAGAGTGTGAGTAGGCCTGCTAGAGCTGAGAGTGTGAGTAGGCCTGCTAGAGCTGAGAGTGTGAGTAGGCCTGCTAGAGCTGAGAGTGTGAGTAGGCCTGCTAGAGCTGAGAGTGTGAGTAGGCCTGCTAGAGCTGAGAGTGTGAGTAGGCCTGCTAGAGCTGAGAGGGGGAGTAGGCCTGCTAGAGCTGAGAGTGTGAGTAGGCCTGCTAGAGCTGAGAGTGTGAGTAGGCCTGCTAGAGCTGAGAGTGTGAGTAGGCCTGCTAGAGCTGAGAGTGTGAGTAGGCCTGCTAGAGCTGAGAGTGTGAGTAGGCCTGCTAGAGCTGAGAGGGGGAGTAGGCCTGCTAGAGCTGAGAGTGTGAGTAGGCCTGCTAGAGCTGAGAGTGTGAGTAGGCCTGCTAGAGCTGAGAGTGTGAGTAGGCCTGCTAGAGCTGAGAGTGTGAGTAGGCCTGCTAGAGCTGAGAGGGGGAGTAGGCCTGCTAGAGCTGAGAGTGTGAGTAGGCCTGCTAGAGCTGAGAGGGGGAGTAGGCCTGCTAGAGCTGAGAGGGGGAGTAGGCCTGCTAGAGCTGAGAGTGTGAGTAGGCCTGCTAGAGCTGAGAGGGGGAGTAGGCCTGCTAGAGCTGAGAGTGTGAGTAGGCCTGCTAGAGCTGAGAGGGGGAGTAGGCCTGCTAGAGCTGAGAGTGTGAGTAGGCCTGCTAGAGCTGAGAGTGTGAGTAGGCCTGCTAGAGCTGAGAGTGTGAGTAGGCCTGCTAGAGCTGAGAGTGTGAGTAGGCCTGCTAGAGCTGAGAGGGGGAGTAGGCCTGCTAGAGCTGAGAGTGTGAGTAGGCCTGCTAGAGCTGAGAGGGGGAGTAGGCCTGCTAGAGCTGAGAGTGTGAGTAGGCCTGCTAGAGCTGAGAGGGGGAGTAGGCCTGCTAGAGCTGAGAGGGGGAGTAGGCCTTCTAGAGCTGAGAGGGGGAGTAGCTGTCAGAAGTGTCGAGAAACAGTTACACACACACACACACACACAAAACAATGTCAAGAAATGGCTGCTCAAACTAATTCGATACCGCAATTAGTTGCCTTTTCTTTCAACACATTCGTAAACGCATTTATAAACATATGTCCTCATAGTCTCACTATTACAATGCTAAGACATTAAGTGTCCAAGCACTGTGTCCAGTTACTGACTATTCAAACACTGTGTCCAGGCACTAAATATCCTATAAACTTGTGTCCAGACACTGAGTGCGCGTGTCCTGACACCGCGTATCTATTGTATTTATTGATACTTAGTTATGTGACGAAAACAATTAGACCAGTGTTTATGTGACGGAAGCACTTTGACCTGTGTTTATGTGACGGAAGCACTTTGACCTGTGATTATGTGACGGAAGCACTTTGACCTGTGTTTATGTGACAAAAGCACTTTGACCTGTGTTTATGTGACGGAAGCACTTTGACCTGTGTTTATGTGACGGAAGCACTTTGACCTGTGTTTATGTGACGGAAGCACTTTGACCTGTGTTTATGTGACGGAAGCACTTTGACCTGTGTTTATGTGACGGAAGCACTTTGACCTGTGTTTATGTGACGGAAGCACTTTGACCTGTGTTTATGTGACGGAAGCACTTTGACCCTGTGTTTATGTGACGGAAGCACTTTGACCTGTGTTTATGTGACGTAAGCACTTTGACCTGTGTTTATGTGACGGAAGCACTTTGACCTGTGTTTAGCATATGTGCCGCTCTTGTTTAATAGACAAGATGAAGGCTAAATGATCTTTCATGAGAACAAGACGCCTTCACTGGTTTCCCATGGCACTCTCACCAAGGTCACGGGTCAGTATCTGTGGTCAGCGCACGTGACAAAATGTCCAGTAAATGTTGCTTTGATAACCCAGGCTGTGCCACGGAAATAGGAGGAGAAAAGGAATAGTGGGAGGGGCGCCTCCCCCCCCCCCCTTCATGGGTTGACCATCCGTTCATTGTATAAATAAAGGGTGGTAGTTGGCGGTATACAAAGCCAACCCACTGGTCGAAATGGCAACAAAATGTCCTTTTGACCAGCTGGGTGACCAGCCAGTACAGTCTGATGAGGGTGGAGGGGGAGAGATATAGTAGAACAAGGTTAAATGAGGATACATGAATCTAGAACAGATTATTTCAAGAGAGATAGACAGAGAGAGAGAGATCGGTGTAAGATAGGGGGGATATATATATATACTAAATAAAGGTCAGGACAAAAATAGAGGGATGAATATACTAGTGGGTATGTAGTTTATGAGGGCAATAATTGGTAGTTTTAGACAAAGCCAGATTAAACCCCCTTGATAAGTCTTTTAAGGGTTGGCGTTCTAAGTGCACACTTTACGTGCTTCACGATAACTCCACTGATTTTTTTTTTTTGTACGAATTTACAAGTTGTATAGATACTGTATATTTTGGTGACAGATTCTTGTAAAAAAAAAAGACGCAATTAATTTGACCAATGGAAAAGAACCACGCATTCTGTCAACTACCACACATCTCCTGGACACTTCTAACACTTGGAGCCTCAATCTGAGCGAAGGTTCACTACGACAGCAGGTCGAGTTTGTGCTTATCCTACAGCCTCCCCCGCATCACCACTCTCATCGGTCCTCGCCCTAGCTACGAATTCTCATTTAATCCCTTCTTTCTGGCCATTCAGCTCCATCGACCTTCCACTGAACATTTTGTTGTCGTCCGTTGGTCATACCCGTGGTCAGTTGTCCAGGAGACGGCAAAACGGCGAACACAATTTTCATGCATGGCGTACCCAGCATTGGTCCCTGCTTTTGTGTGCGGTGCGTGCGAGCATTTGCAACGTGTGCTAGCGATGCTAATATTTGACCCTTTTCTTCCCTTTCTTTTTTTTTTTCAATGTTCCTTACATTTTGTAGTACACAAGGTCTCTACCAAGTTTTTATCAACAATATTGCATTTATTTCTAATTTATTTATGCTTTTTTATTACACCATATTATGTTACAAAAAAAAAAAAAAAAAAAAAAAATAGCAGAGTTAATTAGTTTGCACTGTTTGCTAAGAATGAACATGTCAGCACTGTGTGAGATGTTCCAGGTCTGAACATTAAATGCCCTATGTACGTAATAGAGCTGAATAAAGCTCTTAACTGGCTTATACCTGAATCAGAGTCAGTTTCCTCAATGCGATTTATTTTGTTACTTGATGGATGTTTTGTAAATATTTGTTTTAACATAAACCTGTATTTTTAGTTATGGAAGAAAAGTCATTTTGTTGACTTTTTTTTTTTTCATTGAAGTGCCAACACACATTAAAATTTTATCCAAGAATCAGAGTAGAAACTACAGCAGCAGTTTCATGTGTATGTAATTAGTCCATTTATTGATCTAACTACTGTACATAGAGCTGTTCAAACTGATCAACCAAACTCTAGTGTTTCATGGTTATTGATTTTGGTCTCATTAAAGAAATGCATTTTATTAAAAAAAAAAAAAAAATAGTTGAGTTAAACTTCACAAGTGGCATGACTCATTCTTAAAACTTCTGAGGCATTTTCTAGTGAATTATCACTGATCTTTCATTAATATCATGAGATCTGTCCGGTTGTCCAGGGTAGCTGACCATTCTCTCTGGCAGGGAGGTCAATACTACATACAACGATAGATCCATTTATCGGCTTTCGTGAGTCGTCCAAAACTAAAATCACATTATTTTAGACTAAACTCATACACTATTTTCTTAAGTCGAAGGGTCTGTCTGTTTTAATGCAATATAATTTGATATTAATATACTAGAGCCAAGAAGATAATACCAGATTACTTTTGGGAGTCTATGTGATTCAGTCTATGCATCCATTTCAACTTCCAAGATGATGCTCTGTTGAAAAGCTCAACACTTCCCCAGATAGTTCTAACCGGATCGATTTCCGCCGGATTTTCATTTCCAGATTAAAATGAGACTTTCCATTGAATGCCCCGGATTGATTATTTCAGGGTCTAACAGGGAACCGGGAAAGGGGAGGGGACATTCTCACCCTGCTCCGTTCGTTCTCTTACAGCCAGCCCCCCCCCCCCACCATTTCCGCCTCTTCCCCCCCCCCTCCGTTGCCCTCTACATTCTATTTGTTTGCTGCATCGGCATCTCATTATCTTTAGAGGTTTGTAGTCTCGCTCATTTTGATGAGTTCCAAACTAGTCAGATTTAACACACATCTAAAACTGACCAATAGAATTCATTAACGTATTATGGGTCAAGTGGAACGATTGGTCACTATCAATAGGCCTATATATGACGCAGCTCATGTTATCTTTAATTCTATTGGCTGGAAGAGAAGAACAGAGCGGTTGTTTTTTTTTATTTTGTTCTGGTTTGGTTTGAAGTGTGTGTGTGTGTTTTACATATTTTAGTATTCTTTCTGTATTCAAGATGACTACAAATAGAGATCTTTATTTGTATGCGTATGTGTGAGTTAATGTGTGTGTGTGACTCCAAAACACATTACTATTGCACTTTTGGAAAAGTCAACTCACACCAACATACATACACTTAGATCTCTCTCTCTCTCTCTCTCTCTCTCTCTCTCGCACACACTCACACACACAGAGTACTAAGCATATAAACCTATATATCGACTGTTCTCTGTTGTTGACTTTCTCTCTCTCTCTCTCTCTCTCTCTTTCTCTCTCTCTCTCTCTCTCTCTCTCTCTAATCTAATGACTCCTTTCTTTCTATTTAGAGATGGAAGAATGAAAGAAAAACACGAACGAATGGAAATTTGAGGAAGCTGAGAGGGTGCGGGGTGGAGCAGCCACGGGTGGTTTTAGTTTATTTTGCCAGAAAAGTAATGGTAGACCTTAGTTTGTATTATCTTTAGGTCGAAATGTAGGTAAATTTCACCCGCATCCAGGACAAGATTCACCTGTCTATGTATTTAGTGATGTTAGTTTGTTATCATTGTCTTCTCTCCCGCAAGCATCTCTTTCACTTGGTGAGTCTCTCTCTCTCTCTCTTTTTCTCTTTCTCTCTATCTCTCGCATTTCTTGCTTACTCTGTTTTTATCCCCCATTTCTCTATTTTGCTCTCTTTTGTCTAAGTCACTTATCTCTTTCAATGGTTCTTTCTTTCCAAGACAAGATTTCTTTTTGGAATTTCTCTTCTTCCGCTCTCTCTCTCTCTCTCTCTCTCTCTCTCCAACACATCCAAACACTTGGTTGGTCATGCACACTGAAACTGGATCCTTACAAGTTCACTTTGTTCTCGGTAAGATTTATTTTCTCACACTCACACATACACAATGAGAGAGATACAAGGAGAGAAAGAGAGAGAGACAGAGAAAGAGAGAGAGTCAAAGAGATATAGAGACAGAGAGAAAGAGAGAGAGAGGCAGAGAGAGAGAGAGAGAGAGAAAGAGACTGAGAGAGACAGAGAGAAAGAGAGAGAGAAAGAGAGAGAGACAAAGAGAGAGAGAAAGAGAAAGATACAAAGAAAGAGAGAGAAAGAGAGGCAGAGAGAAAGAGAGAGAGAGAAGGAGAGAAAGAAAGAGAGAGAAGGAGAGAGAGAGAGAAAGAGAGAGGAGAGAAAGAAAGAGAGAGAGAGAGAGAGAGAAGGAGAGGAGAGAAGAAAGGGAGAGAGGTAGATGTGGAAGATATTAAATTCAAGTGATGTGGAGGATGCCTCCCTTCAATTGGGGGGGGGGGGGGGGGGGGGTGACAATATAAAACAGCCGGTGTTGTCTTTCCCTTAAACTCAGACTTAGGTTTAAATTTCAGGGCAGCGCCACCCCCCCCCTCCTCCCTCCCTTCTTCAATCTCTTTCCTCGTTCCACCCCTTCCCTGTATTGTTGTGATACAAACTTGTGCATCCATAGCCCCTAGTCTTTCTGCACCAACAGGTTCCTGAAATCTTATTGACATCAAATCTACCTTATACACTCCCCCCTCTCACAGCCCCCTTTTCTTTCGCCCCCTGGCGTCCCTCCCCGCTCCTATTTAAATCCCTGTCTCAAACTTTGCATCGCACCTTCTTCTTTAACCTCTGCCTCTGGTTTCATTGTTGTCTATTTCTGTGTGGGTCCTCTCAGCCCTGTCTTCATGCACTCTGTCTGTCTGTCTGTCTCACACATGGTCTGTCCTTGTCACACCTCAAGTCTGCCTGTACCACACACACACTGTGGTTCGATGCATTATTTCACATACAGAATCCAAAGTGGTTGTAAATAAATATAAACGTGTGTACGTGACGAGATCGATATCTTAAAACATCCATCAATTGAAAGAGTTCGATTCCCGACAAATAAACATTTGCAAGGATGCAGGAGCAGACGAAGACAGTGTTCTGACATCTGCACGAGTTTGTTTAATAATGGAGACTCAAATCACGTCAAAAAAACTTATGAATAAATAATGAAAATCTAAGAAAGCGAACTGCTTGAATGAAAGTACAATTGACATTTATATTTGGTCTCCACTTGATGACTGAACTATTTTATTGCTTTTGTTTCTTTTTCATTTTTCATTTTGTTTCATTTCCTTGTTTAGTTCGGCTTTCTGATTTTCATACAATTGCATGCAATTGGCTTACTGTCGCTGGACATTAGATAAGAAGGATTGCTTTTGAATGAAAAAAAAAACAAACAACAACACTGTTACATAAAGATGTTAGTCCTGACTGCAATACTAGTCAGTGTTATATATAGATGTTAGTCCTGACTGCAATACTAGTCAGTGTTATATATAGATGTTAGTCCTGACTGCAATACTAGTCACTGTTACATATAGATGTTAGTCCTGACTGCAATACTAGTCACGTACGAACTTATTCCTTCTACTAGATCTAAATCAGCCAGGATTTGTTGCCTCTTTTGTTTTTCGACGAACCGAATCGTCTTCCAAATACTATAGGTGACTAGACTAAATAGGAAATAATTGCACGTTCTGTTTTAAGTGGAAATAAGTTGGGCCTGATGACCTTAGTGGGTGGAGGGATGGTGCAGGGGGAGAGGCGTGAAAAGGAACACGTGGTCATTGTTGATACTGTTTCGCTTCCTAATAACAAAAAAAAAAAAGCGGCCTTTGTTCGGGAGTCTACTGATTTTATGTTGTACGAGAACAAAGGCCGTAAGTCCTGTTGATGCGGGATCGAGCGTATAAAATACGCAGGCGTCTTTAACAGTTTCCCCCTCACGCGGGTGTTAAATTTTACATGAATTGAACCCGTGCCTATAATCGCCCATGTTGACCACTAACGCCGTGACAAGTAATGTAGCTTTTAGTATCGATAACCAACTTAGGACCTTTATTTCCCTATTGTCACCTATTTCGAAAGACATTTTGACTTGCTATGCTCTACGACTGACGTATCCAGTGATTGCAATATTCATTGTCATACCATGATCTTGACATTTCCATATTACCTAAGCTCATTAAGTGACGAATTCATTGAAAATGTTTATTCATTCATTTTTATTTTGACTGTCTTGGTCGCGAAATGTCTGTTAGCGTATAAATGAGTCATTTAATTGTTCAGGACTCGTGGTTAGAGTTTAAACAAACAAAACTAAGACCAAAGGGTAACAGAAAGAAGATAACTGGCTCAAATGTGTCCAGACTGTATATTTAAGTAGCTGATGGTACATTAGTACTTTTGGGGCGAAGGCGGTGGTGGCGCTTGGCGCGCACAGTTATGACGACATATTCATATTGTCCACATTTGCATATCTGATTTACCGCCTGTTGTTTGTACGGCTCCGACCTGGAACGCCCTGTCAACTGTGGTGTCCGAGACGTCCCACTTTTGTGCATGACTGATTCGCCCCCGGGCGCCATTTCTTTCTCCTCCCCCCGACTTCCATTAGTCCAAAGAAAAGGGTATTAAGAAATAAGAGACATGTGCTTTGCATAGAGTTAGAAGCACAACCCTGTCAGTTCCACGGGCAGACACCATTGCATCAACACAGACAAGTTCTGAATACTGAAATACCTTCTTTTTTTAAAATCTCTTTTATAGATGTATTTTTAGTACTATTTATTTAACGTTGAAAACAAAAAACAGCAGCTATAAACTGAAAGTGTATTAACGCAATCTGTTATTGTGGATGTTTAAACATATTTTGATTAGATGACATATTGAACTTGGGCTGTCACTTTGTGGCATCCATAAAATGTGGCCCAGGGTCTAGACAGTTTAGTAACTCAGCACCAGCCGCTCGACCTTCAACACGATAGGAATGAGCCAAGGGAGAAATCGAAAACAAAAATAAAGCTCATCCTTGCCCACCCCTCCCATTATTTGTTGTTAAATCCTATGACTTGAGTTACACCCGCATCCACCTCCCACCCAACTCCCCCTTCCAACACAAACTCAACACAAAACAGAGGCGACGTCTCCCACAAGGTCACGGCCACCTTAAGTTTTTTTTCTTCTTGTTTTAATTGCCGATCTCTACAGCTGTTACTGTGGGTATAGGAGCTTGCCTTTGACACTTTACGAGGCACGGCTATAGCCGTTTTTTTTAAAAGACGCCTTGTCCCAGTACAGGGAGTGCCACGGAGGGAAAAAAAACTATCCCTAGGACCCCCCAACCAAAATTAATCTCTGTGTCTTCTTAGTGTCAAAGACATTTTGCTCTACTTGACACTTGGGATAGACCTTTTTTGTGACCTAGTTTTCTAGTGGACCCAAGAACGGAGATTCTGTGTGATAGGATTTCTGAATTTTGTGTTCGCTCTGTTAGAAATTGTTTTGTCTAGTAATTTATAGCGAACACATGTTGGGAGGTCGTCTTTTGTCTGTGAATTAGATAAGTGATGTCCAAGGCACGCGGTCAATGTCCGGCCGTGAGCTGCTGCTATCAGGCCCGTAAGGTGCTGCTTTCAGGCTCGTAAACTGCTGCTGATAGGCCCTTGGGATGCCGTTATAAGGCCACTGAGCTGCTGCTATAAGGCCACTGAGTTGTGGCCACTGAGCTGCTGCTATAAGGCCACTGAGCTGCTGCTATAAGGCCACTGAGTTGTGGCCACTGAGCTGCTGCTATAAGGCCACTGAGCTGCTGTTATAAGGCCACTGAGCTGCTGCTATAAGGCCACTGAGTTGTGGCCACTGAGCTGCTGCTATAAGGCCACTGAGCTGCTGCTTTGAGTCCACTGAGCTGCTGCTATAAGGCCACTGAGCTGCTGCTATAAGGCTCATTGGTCCATGTAAAGGGAAAACCAATGTATATGCCCTCTTGAGTAAAAGGTTGGTCACTCAGTCATGTAGCTCACCCAGTGTACACACACTAGAACAACATGTTTCACCTTTCACCTGTTGGTCACTCCTTGGCCTACACTGGTCAGCATTAAACACGGACATATAATACATAAGCACTAAACACAGACATGTGTGATCACTAAACACAGACATGTGTGATCACTAAACACAGACATAATGTGCTCTCAAACACACATTCTTCCTCTTCTAGTACCCATGACACACTGAGCTCTCATTAATGTGTCTATTTATGTGTGTCTGTGTGTGTGTGCTGTGTGTGTGTTTTAGTTAGCCCGTATTCCCTGACAATGTTTTCGGAAAGTTAAGCGGGCCGCCGAGCTAGTGTTGCCACATAAATCTTGTGGTCTCTCCTTTCCCCCCTTCCAAACTACACCCCACAGCCGCCCCTCTTCCAGCAAAGCAACACACATTTTTTTTGCCTTCATTTCTAGGAGGAAGAAATGTATGACTGAGAGAGAGAGAGAGAGGGAGGGAGGGAGGAGTGGAGAGAGGGAGGGAGGGAGGAGTGGAGAGAGAGAGGGAGGGAGGGAGGAGTGGAGAGAGAGAGAGATCTGTCCGTCCTGTACCGAGAAAGAAGAATAAGTGAGATCTTCGGTGAAAAAAAAAAAGAACACATTCAGAGAGAGAGAAGAAAATGATTGACTAGTTAGGTCTAGTTCGGTCTAGGTCTAAGTAGGTCCTGACAATGAGACAAAACCCAGGAATTAGCGACATCACAAAGATCCTAGATCTGTATATGTAGCTGGACTATACGTCTCTGGAGGGGGGGGGGGCAAGGGATCTTCAGAGAGAGTGATTCAGTCGATAAAAATGTGTGTTTTATGTTAATGACAGCTTGATGGGTGTTACAAAAATAAGAATGAGGGGTAATTCTTATTATTCCTAGGATTTATATTACCACGGTTACGTCCCTTTTTTAAAAATGGAATTTTTTTTTTACAAGTTCTACCTTTCTATGCATAACTTTGTTTTAAGAAAGACATTTCCTATCACGAAGTAACATTTAGACTGTATTCGACCAAGCCGATAGAATTTTGAATTACTTCATTATTAAATTCGACTTTCTCTTCACTTGTGTTGTTGTTTTTTACCCACAGTTGTAGAAAACTCCCTAAACAAATATCAGACTGTGAGCTATTTAATAGCCCATAATTTATGATCGGCACAGATCTCGGCTACTCCATTATTAATGATCTATTCTAACGAGCGTATTCCCGCCACACGCCCAGTCTACCAGTCCAACCAAATATGCGCATATATTTTATTTGGGACGTTTTTTATTCTTTCTTATTTTTGTATATTATAAATCTTTCAGCACACCCATCAAATACATATATATTTCATTCTACACACATATTAACATACATATCTACGTGGCTTTGTCTTACGGGGAATATCTGCTTTCAACGTGTTACTTTGCACAGCTAATTGATCCTACCAAACGTTCTTTAGTGTAGGTGCACGGGTGACAGGGTGTTGCCAACTTGAAGTCGATTCTTGCTTTCACAATTCCTTGTCTCTTCTACATTCGTCCCAGTTCAAACCTTCATTCTGTCTAGCTCCTTCTCACCCAGCAGGCACCATCTGAACCGACAACACGTAAAGTACACAACTCACAGGTTTAGTTTATTATTGAACATATTTATGTAGAAAAACCTGGCCCAAACTGTAGACTTCGTAGATTTTAGTTTCAAATTATTCAAATGACTGTTTTGTTTTATGGGAATTTCCACATCCTTTCATGCCATCCAGCACGGCAACAAACGAAAGAAGGGGAGTTTCCCCGCCCCCCCCCTTTTTTTTATTTTATAAATGCTGCCTACAGCTCACTGAACTATTATCACTGTAAATCCTTCAACCTGATGCTTGGAAAGAAAACAGAGGAATCACACGACAAGCTTCCACAAATTTTCTAAAAGCAACGGCTTTCCTGAGACGTCTTTGGTGTAAGGAAGTTGTAGGTAATTGAAAGCCTTCAATATTTTTGTTGGGCTAGACAGCAGCAGACAATGTTTGCCTTTACCTGGTCATCTTATCGCTAGGGACGCCATTCGGTTGACATGAAGAGCGAGGCTTGTCAAATAAAAAAAAAATGACGTCATTTTTTTCTTCACTTTTTTTGCCAGGAAAGCGTTGTTTTTTTTTTAAATTTAAACTTTAAAATAAATTGTTATTTGTTCTTTGATTGCGTGCAAGTCTTTAGTTTTTTTCCCCAAATGTTCTATCGTCTATTTTTGTATATAACATGAATCGAAATGAAATAAACAGAGGTGAAAAGAGAGAAAAAGAGAGAGAGAGAGATAGACGGACTGAGAAATAAAGAGAGAAACAAAAGAGTGATAAAAATGTGTGTGTGAGAGAGAGAGAGAGAGAGAGAGAGAGAGAGAGAAGTATAATGTTAAAAAAGGAGAGAAAGAGGACGAGAGAGGAACAGGAAGAGAGGGGAAAAAAGGAGAGAAAAAAAAAAGAAATAAAATTCTAAAGGAAAGAGAAAGAAAGAAAGGAAGACTTGTAGACAGAAAAGAGGGGGGGGGGAGATACAATGAGAAAGAAAGGTAGAGAGAAGGGAAGGGAAACAAGAGAGGGAGAGAGAAGAAGAAATAAAATGGGAGAGAGAGAGAGAGAGACTTAGTACAGTCCCTCAAAGTGTTTTTACATACTTCTGCTAACATTTGGAAGAAAACTGTGCTCCACCTCCACAATGCTGCTTTCTGGACACACACACACACACACACTTTTTTTCTTGATTATTATTTTTAATGATTTCTTCCATTGTTCCAGATCTTTCCCAGGGGCGTCTCTCGCTAGCGCTGATAGCTTTAAATGTCGCCGTGCGCTTAACACTGAGGTAGAGGAGGGTCTGGCTGTTGGGGAAGAGTTAAGAAAACATTGCAAACACACACACACACACATACACACACAACCACACACAAACACACACTTTTTATATTTCGATTCTATGTGTGCAGTTCTCCTCCCCTCCTTTACGCACATTACAGTTCCACCTATTTTATCTTTAATTAGTAAGCCAGTCTTCCATTATTCCTGCCGAAAGTATTAAATTTCATTGCGTCATTAGGATGTCGGCAATTAGCATTAAAGTAGGTTTAGGGTTAGAACGGCCTTGAGAAAATGACAGGTTCAGCTGCAAGACAATGAGGAATTATGGGATGGCTAGGACACCAGGTCTACACATTCAAATATGCTCTTTTTGATTTGGATGCGATCCTAAGCTCTTCAATTCGGATCATGGTTTTGACTGTCTTCATGTATATAGTATGGTATTTTATTAGTCTTTACAGGTTTCCGACGTCTTTCCTTCTTTTAAGTTTTTCTGGGTTTTTAAAAAAATCCGTTTAATGATGCAAATATCCTCTGTCTTTCTTGTAAACATTCTTTCTTCAGTTTACAATCTTATAGTTCAGTGTTTTAATGACTCAATCCTTAAAGGTAAAAAAAAACAACACAAAAAACTTCTTGTTGATAAAACTAATCTTGAACCTGAAATCCTGCTGACATGCCCCTGGATGTACACTCCATAATGTCGTCATTAAGTGTTACATATTTATGTCTTTCGAAACTAGTGTATCTGTTTATACAACAGTTGACAAATGTGGGGTGTTCAGATAAAGGAATCGAAGTGGGCATCGTATGCAAACGCAATGGCGACACTGCCACAATACAATGACTGTCCTGACACAATTTCTGTCCCGAAACAATGTCTGTCCTCACACAATGTCTGTCTTCACACAATGTCTGTCTTCACACAATGTCTTCACTCACACAATGTCTTCACTCACACAATTTCTTCACTCACACAATGTCTGTCTCACAAAATGTCGTCACTCACACTATGTCTTCACTCACACAATGTCTTCACTCACACAATGTTTGTCTTCACACAATGTCGTCACTCACACAATGTCTTCACTCACACAATTTCTTCACTCACACTTCTGCTTTGCTCATACTCCAGTACCTTCTCTGCCCTCACACAGTGCATTATCCTCCCTCAAACAATGCCTTCTCTGCTCTCACACAATTCCTCTTCTGCCCTCAGACACTGCCTTCTTTGCCTCAACTCAAAGTACTGCTAAGCAAGACTTCCATGCCAGAACCACTGCATGAAACGTGTCACGTGTCCCCTACACCGGGCAGTAGAACATTTTGTACCCAGGATTAAAGTCCAACAAGAAATCTGTCACGTGAATCGTGTAGGGTTTTTATCGCTGTTCCCGAGACCACTCGAGGTTTCTCTTGACAGTTGTCTTTTCCTTCTTGTCTCCTATCTCAGAGTTCCTGTATGACTCATCTCCCCTGATTGAAATCACTACTGCAATTGCAGTTTGAAGATATATCTTCTGAATCAGTCCCGTTTGTGAAATCAATATATTTCTTTAGTTTGTATGTGCTGACATAAATTAACATAACCCAGAATAACGTATGCCTACATGTTTTAGATAGATAGATAGATAGATAGATAGATAGATAGATAGATAGATAGATAGATAGATAGATAGATAGATAAATAGATAGATAGACTGTCTAACGGATAGACAGACAGACGGATGCACACAGAGAGGAAGGGAATGACAGATGGATGGTTGGGTGTTTAAGAGTTTAAGTACGTATGTTGGTATGTATGAAGACTAGATTACACATGAGTGCCTGAGAGAGAGAGAGAGAGAGAGAGAGAGAGAGAGAGAGAGAGAGAGAGAGAGAGAAAGAGAGACAGAGAGAGCGAAAGTGAAATTGAAAAACAGACAGACAAGCAAGACAGACAGACAGAGACAGAGACACAGTAAGATGGAAGGAAACAAATCTCCAGGCTGAAATCATCGACAAACTACAAACTAGGTCAAAGATAACTGAATTTTAGCCTGGAGAGAGATTAAGACGGATCGGAGGAGAGAGTGTGTGTATATGTGTGAGACAGAGAGAGACAGAGAGAGAGAGAGAGAGACAGAGAGAGAGAGACAGAAAGAGAGAGAGTCTAATGACTAAGCCTATTCGGAGACAAATATTTCAACACTGCTTTTCCAAGCGGACATTTTATCGCTGTAAGAATGGCCCACTTCAAGAGACTTCAGATAAGAACAAACCAAACCAAAACAAACACAAACTATTAAAACACCACACTCCTGAATCTCTCCTATCCACTTGTGGTCCGAAATCTAGCCGCTAGAAACTCCTACCTTTCACACGCAGTGGCCGAGCAGCTCGCTTCTTAAGTAGGAACACCACTACTGCCCTTAGCATCTCCGAATGTTTATTTCATCCTGTATAGTCCCTACAACCCAGCTTTTCATTGATTTGGGTCCACACACACACACCCCTCCTTTGTAGTTCCCTCACACCGTTATGTCTACCCCCCACACACACACACGCTCACACACTCACGTGCACTTTTTTCGTTGCTGACGCTATGGTTTTAAACCGGGTGACAGAATGGTTTCAGTATATCACGCGCAACTTCCCCCTCCCCCCTCAACTCCCCGACATGATGAGGAAGCATGGAAAACATGGCGGCAATAAGGAAGAAGATGAATGGCCCTCTTAAGGTGAGCACCAGGTTAAGAGGAGGGCTGGGGGAGGCCTCTGAAATGAGCGGAAATTTCGAACTAGATATCAAGAAATAAAAACGTGTATGTTGAACTACCTGGTGACAGTCGATCAAGAGAGAAAGAGAGAGAGAGAGAGAGAGAGTCAGGTTAGTAACAGAGTTTCTACTAGCAAAGAAAAGAGTAGGGGAAAGAGGGGACACAACCCCAGGCTCCCAGAAATGCAAATGACTTGCAGACGCGACTGTGTCCACTTCACGGTTGGTTGGCTCAGACTCCTGCAACCTGCTCGCCTGACAGACAGCCCCGCTTCAAACAAAGAACTGGGGAAAGTTTATGGGTCACCAATGGCATGAAGCAACGGCACCAGAAGCAAGTCATAGATTTAGCGAACAATACCGCTTCGTGACACGGCTTCTAGAACAAGCGTGGAGAAAGATTACAGATATATCCTTCAAACCCGAGTTCTAATGCAACAATAGGAACTGAGTTACTCTCTTTCTTCTAACAGTAGAGACTTCAAAGATCGAGAAACCCAGATCTAGTGGATTTTACTCATCTGTAACATTGTAAGTGTTAAATAGTGCAGAGATGAACTACGCGGTCGTTTGCACTAAAGACACAGTTTATCTTTTATGGATTGAGAATGTCAGAATCTGTTCATATAAAGTACACATTTTGTCTGTCATATTAGAACAGTGGGGAAATACGTGTCCGACAGTTCTACCATGGGTCACAATACTGCAAGAAGACATGCTCAATGGAAAACCACGTCTGCGGAGTCACTTAGCATTGCGGGCAGAAGTTTTGGGTCGGTGCAGGCAAACAGTACCCCATCAGGGGCTAAATTAGGCAATGACGGAATAGGATATTGAAAGTTAGATCACAAAATATTGCAAATCAGGTCACAAAATAGTGCAAATTAGGTCACAAAATATTGCAAATTAGGCCACAAAATAGTGCAAATTACGTCATAAAATATTGTAAATTAGGTCATACTATTTTGCACGTTAAATCAAACGAAAAATTGCAGGTTAGGTCACAAGTAATTGCACATTGCACTTATTCCTGAGATATAATTCCATTCCATCCATTGCGCAAGTCCTTGGGATCGTTGCAGCTTCGTACTTTAGCTTAGTGGGCTTCGGGGCTTGTATTGCCTATCGATTTACACTGATAAACATGCAGACGATACCGATACCGTACACCAAGAAGCGTCGATTACAAGAGTCGATTTCACATTAAAAAAAAAACCTTTTCTGTCAATAGGGTGCCATTGTTAAGTTTGGGCGCTATGGCGTGTCGTGTAAGAATAGGTCGCTTGAAGAGAAGTGGATAGCCTGTGTAATCAAGTAACAAGGGAGAACACCTTTTGTTGAAGGGGCTGGTTCCGTTTGGTGTAGGTAACACTTCAATAGGCTCGCCATAGTGGGAAGTGCTGGGCGTATATAATGTTGCATCGCAGGAGTGGGTGGGGGGAGGATTCAAGATAGGGAAGGGGCGCCATTGTTGATCAATTCAATGCTTCTCCCCGTGCCTGTAAGATGTGCCGATATACTGACACTTGATGGAATCAACCATTAGATCTGAACGTTTTGCGTTGTACACATTTCCACCCCCAGAAACCTTTCGATAAATGGACAGAAGTGTCTCTGTAAGGGAAATGGTCACATCTTGAATCTCATGAACATAGTGGGGGTTAGGGTACATGCTTTGTCCGGCGTGATAAAGTTCAAATGAACTATTCATTGTTTTAAAGGTCAATATTTAAACAGATTATTCTTCCCTCTCTCTCACAACAGGGCTCCTGTTTTATTTCTCCCCCCAACCCCAAATAAAAAAAAGTGACTGACGGATCAGACTTTACAAATCTCACCTTGTTTTCATAAATATCGTATGGTCAACTAGATTCCCATATGGACATCACATTAACTGACTCCAAAACAGGTGCCAAGTATCTAGGTCTGCTGGGGAAATACTCAACTGCCACTGGGATTCAAACACAACCCCTCGCTTCGTTTGCCAAATCTATAGCCATGAGACCACAATTTTAATTTTAAAACTACGACAAATTTAATCCTATTCTTATTCCTCCTTATAAAAACAGACAAGAACTGACCTACGCAACTCAAGACAAGAACTAACCTATGTCCCTCAATACAAGAACTGACCTATGTCCCTCAATACAAGAACTGACCTATCTCACTCCATGTTTGTACGTTTGTAAGCCCGAGTATTGATGTTTTGTCTTGTAATTGTCAGTCTAGTGGTTTGATAACTTTTCACCCAACGCTGTACAATGTCCCCGTTTCAGAATCTAAATCGAGAGTTTTTACACATTTAAAAAAAAAATACGTCTTAAAATGTCTATGTTTGACCCAAAGATTATTTTTGTCTTGTCAAATGTCAAATCAAAGAGACAACGTCTTTCAATCTCACATTCTGTCACAGCGACAAAAACTCGTTTTTAAATTTCGTGTTTTTTTAAATAAAGGAATCTTCTACAATTAATATTCCGGAGAAAGAGCCCCCCCCCATCCGCCCTTTTAATTGTTAACCGCCATATTCCTATTCTCGCAGAATTTTTTTTAAAAAGCTAAAATTCGTTATTTGACCAAATCTAACCAGACATGCAAGATTAGCAGATGTGGGAACCTGTCTGCATTAAAACCTGATTTGCTCGGTTAATGACACGTTCATTGAACGGCAGACTTCATTTAAAAATTAAAAAAAAAACATTTTATTTTATTTTGAAGAAACTTTTCAACCAGATTAATCCTCTGGAACACGTAGACTCAATAGTTAAGTCTCTTAGTTATCCAGACCTGTGTCCATATCTCTATTTCGCGTTGGTGTCTGTACCTTGACCTTTGCCCCTGGTGTTTTATTTCACTTAACAGAACCATTTTTCGGTTCTCTTTTTCTAAAACCCTTTTTTCACACTTTCGTATCTCTAAATCTCCTCGGTAGGTTTCTTCATTATCCGAGTCTCTTCTCCATCTCTCCATTCTGTGAACTCTCTCCTCCCCCCCCCCTTTCGGCTTGTCTCCGCGTGCCCCAATGTCAGCAGACGTGATTGGCAGCTTCACTATTTCATCGCGACCTGCCAAAGCCAGTTAAAATCGATGGTGAGCGCTGGGCCCAGAGTTGACAGACAAGGCACGAGCTTTCGGACTCTCAAGACAATATGGCTGGCCAAAGTCTGGAGGAGACGGGAGAGGGAGGAAGAGGAAAGACAGCGGAGGTTTCTCGGCGGAATGGACTCTAGTCATAGGGGGATATATTGATTATTGATGAGGTCACGCTATACAAATCTACAGGGGAAAGCCGAAAAACGAGGTGGCAGCGTTTCTCTTTTCAATGTGACAATAAGATATAAATAAACATAGGAATGTAGGTCATAGCAATAGAAATACCATGCGATCTAATAAAGAAAACAAATTGTAAGTTGTCCGTCTGTCTGACTGACTGTCTGTAAGTAGGGCCAAATTTATTTAAATAAATCAACACTGTTTGACCAGCTTACGAAACGTATCTTGAATATTCCTTAAATCGTTGAGGATTCCAAATGATGACTTAAAACTAAACCTTTAACATATGACGAGGCTCACGAAGGTTACGGTTAGGTCCCTTTGCTACCACAAGTTTGATAAATGAAAGAAAAAAAAAAGGATTTGTTTTGTTCATAGTAACCAGCTAATACAATGCCGGGTGTGTGCTAGTTGGAAAGAAATTGTCTATTCTGACATTAACGATCTGTGAGAAAATAAGACAGAAAGCTCAAACAATATTCAACACTGGAATTTTAAATGCTTAATAATGCTTGATTTACACATAATTTGTTTATGTTAACGGGGAGCAGCAAATGGTTGATGTTAGTTTTAGTCTTAATTTAGAGTTATGACTTTGGTGCTATACTACGCGCATACATAAGAAAAGGACATTACTTCGGCGTGGCAAGTTTTGTTGAAATCAATTACAATCACAAATTATGAAATTCTTAGAAGCGAATGAAGTTGACAAGTAGCCCCCTACATCCTCCTGGTCAAATAGAAAATAGAGGGTTAGTTTGAAAGGGAGTAAAAGTTTGCAATAGGAATTTATAAAAGGAGGGGGGTAAGAAGAGGAAGAATAGCAGAAAGTGAAAGTACCAGATATCGATCTAAATCTCGTGAAATATGAGACTTAGAAAGCAAAAATCCGAATAATGACGCAAATGTCATTCGACTTTATGGCGCTGTCAAATGTACAGGCTTGTTGTGGGTGGGGGTGGGTGCTCGTAAGAACTGCTTGAATGTGATGGTGTATAGTGGGGAGGAGGGTACTCAGAATCTCCCTCCCGTGCTCCTCCCTCCAAAAATCTCCGGTATCGCTTTTCGTCTTGACTGTTTTTCTATTCTCATTATAATTTCCTATTGTTCCATTCGTTCTGGGCCTCTTTTCCAGCTCCTCAGTCAGTTCTTGTGTGAGCAGTGCTGAGTAGAACGGATCTTGGCTGGCGTCAATGGGAGGCGACAAAAGGCACTCTCTGGGCGCCCCAGCCCGCCCTCCTACATCACCACTTAGTATCTATTGAATCTGTTCTTATTTCTCTCTCTCTCTCTCTCTTTCACTATATGACTATAACTCCCAGCGTACCCCCCCCCCAAAAAAAAAAAAAAGTGTGCTTGTATGTGTGTGTGTGTGCGTGTGTTAAATCCGCCCAAGACAATAGTATTGAAAGAAAAAAAAAAAGTAGAGGGGGCCACTTCCTCGTGCTATTGCAAAGTCAGTCAAGTGAGACCTGGGTGTAATGGTGTGGAAAATGTTCGGTTAACTAGCAGCTGTGGACAGCGTCAGGCGCCCCTTCCCCCCACCATCTCGTCCCCACCCTTCCATCTTTCCTTCTTCCACTCTGGAGTTGTTGGTTTTTTTGTTGTTGTTGCTTTCGGCCCACCATCGTTTCGCTTCTGGAGAGAACGGTTAGGGCGCGCCCCCAGCAGTTACCATTTTGTGAATGTATTGGATTTGACCAGGGGATCGTAACATGGCAATATATTCCAAGAACCTAAAGCTAATCAGATTTTAAGTTGCAAAATATTTTATTTTAGTTTTTTTTTTTTTAGATCAACGAAGTATAAACAATGGAGTCAGATTTACAACTGCGCGGCCGCACATGGCCTCGAAATTTTAAGGAGGCCTCTACACTTCAAAATATACAATTTATAACAAAACATGCAAATAAAATATAAGAACAGAAGAGAAATGGGATTTAATTTACAAGTTCTCTATTTCTATCATAACAATCATTTCATTTTCTTTAGATTTGTTCATATTATTAATTGATTTATATTGAAGTTTGAAAAGGATTCCAGCCTTCACAAAAAATCCTGCCGAGGACTTTCACTTCATAAAACTCCGGCATTAGTCAACATGGACTGGTCTCATACTAGGTCTACCTAAGACACGTCCGTGATTGAAGTCTTAGGATAAAGTCAATCAGCAAGTGACAAGAGAATATAAGAAGACACGTCCGTGATTGAAGTCTTAGGATAAAGTCAATCAGCAAGTGACAAGAGAATATAAGAAGACACGTCTGTGATTAAGTCTTAGGATAAAGTCAATCAGCAAGTGACAAGAGAATATAAGAAGACACGTCTGTGATTGAAGTCTTAGGATAAAGTCAATCAGCAAGTGACAAGAGAATATAAGAAGACACGTTCAAGTGAAAGTTGCATTTTGTTTTTAATGTGAGGGTTTGGTTTCCTCATTTTTTAATGAATTTTTTTTTTGCGCGTCGAGAATTTTCGTCATGACAAAAAAATCCATCTCTGATCTGCCTTCTCCTTAAAGTATTAGTCACACTCCCCCCCCCCACCCCCCCACCCCCACACACAAGCATGACGTTTGTTTGGTTTTCCATGTTTTTGAATGTTACTTCGAATTGAAGATTAATACCTCCTCGCTCAAACCTTGCCCCAAGATGGCGGTGGTGAAGTTTTGAACCCTCGTCACGACAGCCCAGACCGCATACCACACCATAAGGCAGCCGTCTGTGCATTTACCACATGTAATACAGTCATTCGCCATCTTTCTACTAACTAGCTGGATTTTTTGTTTTACTAGATCATTCCTGATTTCATAATTTTATTTCCATATTTCAAACTCGTATTTCAAGAAAAACAATGCGTTGCTGATGCAGAACGAGGCATGTGAAATTCTACATACTTTTGGTGTGTGTGTGTGTGTGTTATGACCTACTCTCGTAATACGACCATAAAATCAACACCATTAACAGTTGTACCGATTTACGTCCCCTTCTCGTCTGCTTTATTACGCGCAATAAAAGAATACATGCTGTTGTTTTATACAGGGACCACCAGAGGTCAGATCTGTTGGAGAACATGGAGAAAAAAAAAGGGGGGGGGGGATAATCAGGTCGCAATGAAAAAAAAATGGAGGGGGGGGGGGTCTGTTACAACATTTCGTTAATACATTTGGTTAAATAAAAGGGGGGTAGGTAGGTGGTAGGATTGAGTTTTATTACTGTTCTGTCTATGTTGGTGCATGTTCCTATTTGTCCTAGTGGGACACAGGTGGGAGCTTATGAGAGTAACAGAAAATCTCCCCCCCCCTTCCATTTTTAAATTTTTTAAAAGAATGTAATCGTGTTCGCACCTGATATTATTTCCTAACCCTCACCTTGCCTTGTTATTTCACAGTCTCGGCCCAGGTCTAATGTAGGGAGGGGGGGGGATAATTTTTAAAAAACTTTATGAGGGTTAGTGAGTGTCATCTGACAGTGTTCTCACTTGTTTGTGTGTGTGTGTGTTTATGTAATGTTAGAACTTGAACAAAGCTAAGAATGTTCTAAATCTACATTAACAACTAGATTCAACCCGCAGACCTTCTCCCCTGCAGGCACGACATGGCCTGAAATTGTGCCGATGTGCCTGAAACCAAAACCAAACCT
Organism: Biomphalaria glabrata; assembly: GCF_947242115.1. Classification (NCBI taxonomy): domain Eukaryota; kingdom Metazoa; phylum Mollusca; class Gastropoda; family Planorbidae; genus Biomphalaria; species Biomphalaria glabrata. Next base: position 27,182,758 of record NC_074713.1, read on the forward strand.
TCTCCCCTAAATAATGTGTGTTCCTTTGTTATTGTTGATAACCATGTTGATAACCATGTTGATAACCATGTTGAAAACCATGTTGATAACCATGTTGATATACCTTCTCTATCTGAAATGTTCGGACAATATACACATTGAACCAACATTATAAGAGAAGTCATCTAGATCATGGGGTGCGTTGGCTAAGCGGTTAAGCGTTTGGCTTCCGAACTTGGGGGCCCTGGGTTCGAATCTCTGTGAAGATTTGAATTTCGGGAATTTTAGGGCGCCCATGAGTCCACCCAACTCAAACGGGTACCTGATTTTAGTTGGGGAAAGTAAAGACGGTTGATCGTTGTGCTTGCCACACGACACACTGCTAGTTAACCGTTGAGAAACAGATGACCTCAACATCATCTGCCCTATAGATCTCAAGGTCTGGAAGGGGAACTTTGCTTTGCATCTACATCTATAGAATATGTTCCAGTCGTAAACTTTTGCTCCAGTGGGTGACTTTAAAAAAAAAATATTTTTTTTTTGGTAGGATTTGTGGTAAAGTGCGTTGGTTAAATTGGGAATTATTTTCGGTTTCAATATTTGACTTGGAGTAAGGATGAGAGCAGGAATAAAGAGAGAGAAAGAGAGAGAGAGAGAGAGAGAGAGAGAGAGAGAGAGAGAGAGAGATGCATTGACTGCCAGGCTACAATGACGTTGTGGAGTAAGCCAATACACTTGAGTGGGTACGTCTTACCAAAACCTAGATGGCTTGGCTTGTATGTGTCACTCGGAAACTAAGGTGATGCCGCCCTAGCCACAACCTGACCACAACCTGACCACAACCTGGCCACAACCTGACCACAACCTGACCACAACCTGGCCACAACCTGACCACAACCTGACCACAACCTGGCCACAACCTGACCACAACCTGACCACAACCTGACCACAACCTGGCCACAACCTGACCACAACCTGACCACAACCTGACCACAATTCCTTTGTGCCATGCAAATAATAAACATTCACACACTTAATGTTGCAGCATAAACCTTCAAGTAGCACACACACACACACACAGACACACACGTAAGGACAAAAGAAACACACATACACTATAATTGTATTGGTTTGAAATCTCACAGAAATGTCACGGCAAAGTTTGAAAGGTTTGCGTTGCGTCCGTCGCAAAGTTCTCTTACAAATACATAAATAACAATCGTCAACATATTTCTAGTGTCATTCAAGGTGTTAAATGTGACATGTCAAGGGGCGATCTTTGCAGGTATGCAAGTGAACATTTATGGACGATGGACGGACTATATATATATATATATATGTTATCACAAATTTTGCATATTTATGAGTTCGAACGAATCAAAAGCATCTATCTATCTATCTATATATCTATCTATCTATCTATCTATCTATCTATCTATCTATCTATCTATCTCTCTCTCTCTCTCAATTAAGATATGTGTGGACGTCACTTCCGTCAGGGGATGGAACTCTTGTTCTCTGCCTCTCCTTTACATTTCTATAGTGGACAAGATTACGCTGTATAAATAGTTCAAACGAAACGATCCGTTTTATCGGTACCGAGTATCTTCTCCATTTTGTTTTCTCATGGAATTGAGCATGGGGAAGGGGGTTGGTCACCCATGCTTTTTTATCCCAGCGGAAATGTCTTGTTCTGGAATTGGAGTGTCCCGAAGAGAAAGCAGAGATAAAGAGAACTTGTTTTTTTCGTCATTGTGTTGAGGGCGCCGGGTAAGAGGGTGCGCGTCGGCAACGTCAGGTGTCGTCTCATATTTCTCCCCTTTTCCTTGTCACTCTTCCACCCAGTCGGCGAGCGCTTGATATGACATTTCGGCCAATTCAGCCCAGGCCAAGAGCGCTGAGAAGGATGCGCCTGAATTGGACATCTCTCAGACAAACCTGGTTTGGTACACGTACTTGAGTCACTTCTCCTCCCCCCTCACCAACCCTCCTCGAGATCTTTATAGTCTCGTACAAATTGTAGAGCGGAGCAAAGTGCCGAAATAACATTTTAAAAAAGTAACAACTTTAGCAGTAAATTCTTTCAATCTATGAAACTGTTCACAAGAAAGCTAATTGAAGAACTACTTTTTGAAAACATGTAGGGATGTGATACAGTGGAAGTTGAATACCAAAAATACAATAGACATTCATATAGAAAAACCACGCTTTAAAACAAAGTAAAACAAGGGAAGTCTGGGACTTCAGTCTTCAGCAGCTTAAGATTGGCCTAAACGAAAGACAAACATTAAGTATAATGAATAAATCTGTTTGTAAACCTTCGTTTTAACATGTCAAATAGAAATGTATGTTCACAGTCAGTAAAGTTATTTTCAACAAATTTAAATTGAAATTTAAAAAAATGAGATATATAAAACTTATGCTACTTAAAGCTTACCAACTATTAATCTTTTTATTTCTTTTCAAATGTTATTTTGTAATGTGCAAAGAACACCCGGGGCAATGATATGTATATATTTGATATATATTATTGTTTATTGAATACACAGCAGCACCAACATTGATCATAGCAGTCATCAACTACATTTAATATATACAAATAATAACAATACCATAAATACTAATTCGAATAATCATTTAAGTCAGAAGGAAATAAGGACCTGAAAAGTCGACATTTTCTAAAACAAGGAAGTCGATTCCCTCACTTTCGACTTTCCTCTATTGTCTCCTCTCAACAATCCCCTCCCCTATTTGTTTTTCAGAGGAGGGTGTGGGGGGCGGAGGAGAGCGGAAAACTACCTCATTTAATACAAATTTGGCCAAAACGGAACGAAATCTTCTAGGGAAACGCTGTATTTATTTACTGTCAAATTCTTTGTGATTTTCTGTTGTTTGGGTCGGCATTCATTTTGGGGTTTTTCTTCTGACATTAAATGCCACTAGATGTCATTGGCATTGTGGTTCCGGATAATGGCCGATACTTGGATCAGATATTCATCTCCAGTCTCTCCCCCCCCCCCCCGTCTCCTAGTCCCCTGGTCACAGTGTCCCCCCCCCCCTTATTCTTGCGTCCCTTCAGTTTTATCGTGTATTTGTTTGCCTGGGCTCTTGTCAGAACAGGTGCTAAAAATAAATCTCTTGTGTGTGTGTGTGTGTGTGTGAACATTTTGATATGGTGGAGGGGGAGATGACAGTGGGGAGTCTATTCAAATGGGGGGAAGGGGGGTTTTGATGAGTGTTCTAAATGTTTCCTAAAGATTATTGGGTGCAAACATTTTTTTTCTTAGCAAGACAGACATCGATCTTTTTTGTTTGTTTGTTTGTTTTCTTTGATAAGTTTCAGATTTTCCTTTCAAAAGGATGATGATTAGGTTCTAGCCCAAACCTCCTGGAGGGGATGGAAGCCGGCTGGGTTCAATTTCTTTGATCGAAACAGTCAATCGATGAAAGGGGGGGGGATACCTTCTTTCTCTTTACATCGTTCCTTTCCAACGTCCCTCCCCTCGCCATCTCATTGAGCACCCTCTCCACACACACACGCAACTCCTTCTCGTTATCATCTCTCAAATATGTGTGTGTGTGTGTGTTTGTTGACGCTGTCGATGCCCGCGCAATTAATCTGACAATCTTGAAATAGAGTTTAATCTCGCTTCAAACAATGAGACATTTTGACGTAATTCTAACCTTTGATGATGTCAGCAGATCGTCGCCAAGTTCGATAATTGGGCAGTCTCAGGAAAGGGGCAAATACTCTTTATAGAGGCTGAATTCTTTTTTTAAGAGCGTCAATGGCAGGAATTCTGAAAGACGACCAACAGATCATAGGTGGTGCCCCAACAGTTCAACAGACTTAGGGATAGGTGGTGCCCCAACAGTTCAACAGACTTAGGGCTAGCTGGTGCCCCAACAGTTCAACAGACTTAGGGCTAGCTGGTGCCCCAACAGTTCAACAGACTTAGGGATAGGTGGAGGTGAAGAAATGATAGGAACAGTGTTTGGTTAATTGGGTTGATATCTCGTTCTGTAGGGACCGACGGTGGAGCTTTATTTGTTTTGACTGGAATTAGCGTTTTCATAGGAAATGTAATCTTTATATTTTCTTAAATGCTGTGTTATCTTTAGATATGTATTGTGTGGTGTCCAAGTAGTGTAAATCGCTTGCCTAATTGAGGGTGTTGAGATGGAGGATACAAGTATATATGTTGGGTTTTTTAAATATTATTTTTGTGTGTGAATAGTCTTTCCCATTGAAAAAAAGCTCGTTCCTGTTACTGCCAATGACTATAAAACGATATCATCTTGTGATATTAGCACAAGTTATGGGTGACAACAGACATCATTGACATCTGGGATTTGCACAAGACTTTTCTAACCTGTTAGTGTGGGGGTACTGCAACAGATCGGCCACGTCGTAAGAAACATCTTTAGTGTCAGTAAACATATTTAAGAACTATTCAATGTATTGTCTAGTTTGTTTCCCTTTGAAGCCCCTCGATCCAATGTTATAAATAATTAACGTGTAATTATTTTATTGGCTTGTTTATTGTCACGTGATGATTGCTAAATTATCTATTTGTTGATGAACTTTTATTTTTTGTTTTCCAGAGGCCACCATCACAAAGTTTAAACTTCAGCCAACAAGACGACACCCAATCGTCACGCTCAGGGGATACGCCCATACCAGCTAGTCATACAACACACACTAACTCATCACACAACGCTGAGAATAACAGTGAGTCAGGTAAGTCGAGGGCGTCGACTCTCTCCTTGTCTCTCTGTCACATAGTGGCGGCTCTCGAAGGGGATTTTCTGAAACTCAGTCTTCAATATCTTACAAAAAGTTTTTTTTTTTATCTAGTCCAAACAAAACCTCAAGTTACAAGTCAATCAAAAAACTAAAACTTGAAATTTCATAAAAATCATTTGACTCTTAAAGTAGGAAATCATTTTTTTCTCTTTTCTACCCTTCACACCTCTACCATAGCTCTCCCCCCCCCCCTCCCATCTACTCTCGTATCTCTTCGAGAATCCAGGTGTCTTTACTAATACCTCTTCAATTAACACAAACTATTGCTGTTTTCTGGCACTGAACTATATGTGCACTTTAGAGCAAACATTCTTTTGTGACCACCAACAGGAAATGACGTCAGCGAAAATAGCGAAAGTTGTTTGATATTTTTAGATATTCATGTAGTCATCTTCGTTTATGGAATAATTAATCTCATCAATACTACCCATTTTTTTTTTAGGTACATGCATAATGTTGGGGTTGACTTTTAAAGAAATTGAAAGAGATTTTGTCCACTGATAACACTAAAGCAGTGGGGCCTATAAACACATAGAAATACACATGTACTGAACCACACACACACACACACACACACACGTCAGAAGCTATCCTCCCAGAAGGTAATATCCTCCCTATGAGGTTATCTGCAATAGTAGTTCTTCTCTTCCCCCCTCTATTCGAACCTTTTAACCTCTCGTTGGTCGTAAAAACCTCGCCGGAATGGGTTCTTGCTCCGACTATGCATCGTACCTTGGCTACTAGTGGCATCAGAAAAGTGCGTCTGCATGTGTGCGTGCATGTGTGTGTGCATGTGTGTGTGCATATGTGGCTGTGTGGAAGACTTAAGCTTCAAAAGTCTTTCCCCCCCCCTCTTACAGTGTAGCTCGCTCGTTCTAGACGCTCTATATCATTGTGTAACACTATCAACGCCCTGGGCTAAATCCGCACTCAAAAACTAACCCTCAATGGCGGCCTCGGAGATTTCCCGATTCTCACATTTTGATGGCGATTTGACTGTTACCCCGCTTACCTCCCTTCTTAACACCGTTACGCCCCATCAACTAATACTGCACTACCCCCCCCCCCCCGTGCACAGTCGATATTCGGGAGCTTAAGGGAAGCCAGAGTTTAGGACGGAAGGAATCAACTTGGCACGCGAAAAAGAACAAAATTGGGTGCGATTCAATGCTTGTTTCTATACCCCCCCCCCGGCCCCAATTCTAAACCCTTTTCGCTCCATTCATCAGGGGTGAGGTTAGGGGGCTTACATTTTATGGCCATCTCGAGCAAGAAGTCTCTGTCGCCGGCCATTTGGCCTCAAAGCACAAATATTCTGGCTATGAAAATTATAGCCCCGTGAAAAAAAAAAAAAAAGAAAAGATCAACAACTCCTACTAGTCAACTTTTTTTTTTCTGGAGAGACGATTTGCGTTGCTGTCCCTTGAGAGTGATGCAAAGTGAAGCCAGAATGATGCCGAGATACTAGTCACGATAAGACAAACTCACGTTCTGGATGGAGTTTGGTGTGGTGGAGTTAAGGCCTAGTGGGTTTGTTAGTTTTGTCACGATGATAAAACAACGATAGTCGCCTACATTTGCTATGTGTTGGGTTGAGAATGAGCTTGTTTAGCACTCTGGTTAGATACATTCATGTATGTTGAATGCCACTACGAATGACTAAAGATATTTGTGTATAATTTAATTCCAGCTGGTGACATGCTTGAAGTGAAGTGTTCTGTCTTCAGCCCTGCACTGTGTATTGAAGATGGTTGGGGCCTACAAATAATAAACTCACCGGAAATTGTTTATTAGTAAAACAGTTTTGGTTAAGAAAAAGAAACATTTCATGCAATTTTATCGCAGCAACTAAAAAGAAGAGCATTTTTCTGAGCTACAGAGTTTGCCGATAGAGGCAAATTCAGAAAGAAGAAAGAGATTGAGATAGAGAAAGATAGATAGATAGATAGAGAGAGGGAGAGAGAGAGAGAGAGAGTAAAAAGATGGCGCAAATGAAAAGAATAGCCCCCGACTGGTGTTGGAAGAAGGATCTTGTTTCCTTGCTGGCGTCCTCTTGTCTTTTAGAAAACATTATTTATTTTCACGTGGAGACACTTACAAAAGCTAAAAAAAATGTTTAAATGATTCCACCACCACCGACCCTCCCTTTTATTACCTACACAGGTCGAAGCAGCTAGTACCAAAAATATCTCAGAAGATGCTCTTACTTACCTTCCTCTCCCCTTCCCCCCCCCCTTTTTTTTTTGCATTATCCCCCCCCCCACCTCCTTTTTTTTCTCACTACGTGGGAGATGCCCCCCCCCCCTCCCTCCCCCTGTCTTTACGTAGTTTGTTCGTCTCTTAGAAGCCATTCCAATTTCAGCAATCGTATACCAGAAGTATTTCTTGTGGAGAGAAAAAAAAAAGGGGGGATCTCGGGTTTAGCGATGGCGTTGGGAGGGGGCGCCGAAAGGTATTTCGTATATTGTTCAACTGGAGACCGTGCCGTCACGGTCTGTAGCAATGTCTACATGTTGGACGTGGAAGGAGGCGCCAAAACAGAAGATGAAACCGAGGCGGAGAAGGAAGAAAAAGGGGAAGTGGAACGGAGACGCCCCAGTCTGTCGTTATTTTGTTTTTCTCAGGGGGGAGATAAGGTTTTGTCTAGGTTTTGTCTATGTCCAAGACACTGACACGGCTAGACCTGTATTGAGATTTGTCTAAAGATGTGTATTATGACAGCAAGCCGAGACATATATTTAATTTCATTTGTTGAACAAACGGTATTCAATTAAACGTTCAATCTATCACGAGCAAGCTTCCATCTCATGTGAATCAAATCATGTTTTACAGCATTGTATCAATGTATTTAGCGACGAGGTCGAGTGCGCTATTTCAATGATTCTTAACACAGTTCAAATAGAAATCAATCAATGCATTTAACCTTTATTTATTTCATTGATTTCTCGAGAGAGTTTTGTTTTGTTCACCACATTATTTTATGTATGGGTAAAAGTAAAGTCTCAATTTTGCGATGTATAGGGCAGATAATGTCATGGTCATCTGCTTCCCTTAGGCCTAAGTGCAGCTTATCCATGATATACGCCATATATTATCATGTAACACTTTTTGCCCCCTGTTCTATGGCCGACTGTTAACGAGGGTGTCATGTGGCCAGCAAAACGACTGGTTAACCGCCTTTACTTTCCCCAACTAATGTCAGGTGCCCATTAGAGTTGGGTTGACTCGAGAGCATGCTAAAAATCCCGAAATTCAAAAATTAAAGTCTTCACCGAGTTTCGAACCAAGACCTCTCGAATTGAAAGCTAAGCGCTTTACCACTCACTCTTCACACCCCCGCCTTGTTATGATAGATATTGTCATTGTTTGAACCATTCTGTATAGTATATAGACACACATGTAAGAGTTATCCCCTCTAAGGTGATCATCCCCCCTCTCCCCCCAAATGTTATTATTGTTGGAGCCTAGCGCCAGGGCACTCGCTCCCTGACTCCCTCCAGGAGAAGACAAGCAGAACGCTCCACTTGGATGGTTGGACGGATGGGTGGCTTTCAAATCCAACCGTTTGACACTGGAAAGAGGAAAGGAGGATGATTAGCAAGTGGAGAGATGGAGGGAATGGAGAGAGGGGGGGGGGAGAGAAATTGTTACGCCTAAACTGCGCTTGTGTAGTGAACGCTCATCCGCGGTCGAAAAAGATGAGTAAAGGGGAGCGCGGAGTATGGGATGAATTGTTTTAGCCCCCAGCAGGGGCGCAGGTCTATGTTGTTTCACTCTTACCACGGGCCCCGAGAATGGAAACGAATCGAGACGGAGACGAGAAATCCAGAGCCCCCTTGGACTGTTTACAAAAGACGTCAGGTACAGTCTACTAGGCAGGCGGAATGCCCTCCCCTAACTACCACCCCTACAAATCTTCAATACGCCACCAAGACTCAAACGTAATGTTAGCCTGAATAAAGTCTTTCCACCCCCCCCCCCTCTAGCTCGGGCGCCAATGTAACAATTGATGAAAAAAAAAGGTAGAATTCTAGATGCAGGTCTTCAGGGTCTGGAGGGACGTTGGAACTAAATTCTGAGCAGGCGCGTAAACTGGTCTCCACCCGTGAGTGGTAATGATTGTGTTCTATGTATCTTATTCTACAAACTCTCCTTATTTTGGGGCGCCTGTATTTATCATTTGGCTGTACATTAGTACATTAGTACATTAGTACATTAGCGTTTTTGTTGACGCTTTTTACTGTAGAGACGTGAACTAGAACAACCAACAGAATGTCGACTTTAGCAGTGGACAGAGCTCTCCTCAGCCTGAAGTTTACTATTACACGAGATGATCCGAAATATGCATTCTCCCCCCCCCCCCGGGCCACCCCTACATACGCACACACAGTGACAACCCCCCCCCCCTTTTTTTCGTTTTAAAGTTCCACCTTGTTTTATGTTTTCCATCGAAAAAAAAACAACCCCGCATTATGAGAGCTAATTATAACAATCGACCAATTCCATCAACTGGCATTGCCCTTTGTCGTCATACGTTGGGAAGAAAGTTTAGTGAAATAGGCGGGGGGGGGGGAATAATTGGCTTCAGGGCGTTGGCTCCAGGGGATAAGTGTAAATAATGGATCAAAACTGCATCTATTTTCTTATTTATGTGGATTTTCCTTGATGACTTTCTGGCTCATTAATAAAAAAAAAACTCCACCCCCACCCTCTCTGTCTTCTTAAACACACACGCACTCAGATGGCCGAATTAAAGTTAAGTCGAGACCTTGGGCAGGATTTTTTTGTTGTTGAGGCCCTAACACTCTTTTAAAGTGCACTTAATGAATGATAGAGTCATGACACAATGTTTGCCCACTGTCTGCTCAAGTTTCACTAACCACTTACTTTGCCCACTTCGTGCCTAATGCCTGCTTACATACTTTGCCCACTTTGTGCCTAATGCCTTCTCCCATACTTTGCCCACTTGACGCCCAATGGTCAATCACTTCCTCTGTCCACATTCTGATCACTTTCTGAAATCCTAGTTCTTCTGTTGTATATTTCTGTTGGTTTGTTTAAACTGTATACTTCCATTTCTTCAATCTGTCAATCATGTTACTGTCTTTCTGTTGGTTCTTGTTCATGTTTTTCTTTGACTTTCGTTTTCTCCCGTTCATTCCCTCTTCTCTCCCGTTCATTCCCTCTTCTCTCCCGTTCATTCCCTCTTCTCTCCCGTTCATTCCCTCTTCTCTCCCGTTCATTCTCTCTTCTCTCCCGTTCATTCCATCTTCTCTCCCGTTCATTACCTCTTCTCTCCCGCTCATTCCCTCTTCTCTCCCGTTTATTCCCTCTTCTCTCCCGTTCATTCCCTCTTCTCTCCCGCTTATTCCCTCTTCTCTCCCGTTCATTCCCTCTTCTCTCTCGTTCATTCCCTCTTCTCTCCCGCTCATTCCCTCCCTTCTTCCGTTCATTCCCTCTTCTCTCCCGCTCATTCCCACTTCTCTCCCGCTCATTCCCTCTTCTCTCCCGTTCATTCCCTCTTCTCTCCCGTTCATTCCCTCTTCTCTCCCGCTCATTCCCTCTTAAGCCGATTTGACATGTTTCCCTGTTGTTCTAGAGAGAAGTAAGTATCTCCTTACAGATTACGGTCTTTTAACTGTAGTTTCATGTCTGTGTTGTAGGGGTCTGCAGGGCGATAATTTTCTCATAAATGTCAGGGGGGCAGCGGGCAGAGTTTTGCAGCGAAACCAGAAGAGTTGACCCGATGGGGTATCTACATTGGAGGAGAACGCTGAGCCCCACAGAATCCACATCATATCGTAACATTAAAGATAAATGATAAAAGCAATAAGCCGAGGAAGGAACGAGAGAATGATAGAGGGAGAATAGTGTAGTCTTTAGGTTAGTAGTATAGGATTAGGTGGGGGTGGGGGTGGGTGATTGTTGGCGGTATTGGAAGCGGGGAGTAGATGGAACAAGAGCGGAGGAGAAAGGAGCGTTAATATAAACAGGGGCAAGTCCTTCCCCCCCCCTCCCCTTACAAACAACACAACCCATCTCCCCATTTTCTAATGCTAGGGAAAAGCCAGTTAATCCAGAAGGAATTCTTTGACTTGAAACATGAGGCGTGTGTAGCTTTGTAAATGGGGGGGGGGGGGAAGGGGCGCCAGGAGAAAAACAAAACGGGCTAGGAAGAAGTGGGGGTGAAGGTGGAATTAGTGTGAGCAGTTAGGTAACTGTCTCCTCAACTCATCATTTGAGGCGCGCGAAAGAAACACTACACAGATAAAGTAAAACCTTAATGGTCGCCATTTTTTGCGTATGTGCCAAAGTGATTTCCGGTATTCAGTTAGCCATACAAAATTATGTTAATGACTATCGACATTTAAAAAAAGAATGTCCCTCGAAATATTCTCTTGGTATTCAAATGGGTCATAACTGATTATATTTCCGGTGAAACAAGGTCCGTGTATGTTTAATGTCAATCCTGTTTATAGGCATACCTCTTATGTTGACGTCTGCAAGAGCAGGAGCTGTGTCTACACCGAGACACACACACGAGCGCACGTGCGTTCAAAGACGGACTTAGCGAGCACTTGCTTGACCGTTCGAACTTCGTGAACGTAGTGTGGGTTTAGTTCCAGGTCATTCAACGGTTACTTCCACCTCGACCCTTTCCTTACTGAACCTCCTGGTCTCTATTGCGTGCACAACTTGACACTTTTACCTCTTTCTAGATCTGGATTACATTCTACTTCAATTTCTTTCGATTGAATCTCTCTCTCTCTCTCTCTCTCTCTCTCTCTCTCTCTCTCTCTCTGTGCGTGTCACACCTGCCTAAGAAGAAAAAAAAAGACAACACCCCGATGACCAAAAGCCCTATGACCCCGGAATAAGCCCTCCTCCGATTCCCCCACCCCTTTACACTTTCCCATCACCTTCTAATCGATAACCATCCGTTGAGATGACCAGCGCACGTTGAGGTCCGCTGTGGTGCTGAGATGACCAGCGCACGTTGAGGTCCGCTGTGGTGCTAGCCCTTACGGCGTGGTCCTTGGAAGGTACTGCATTGGCCGCAGAGAGTAAAGCTCATAATTAGTGCGTAGCTGTGTATGTGAGGCGGGGGGGGGTCTATGTGGCCAGGTAGGGGGGGGGGGTTCTATTTGATGGAGGGAGGGGCGAACATTAATCAGGTTCCCTGATTCTTTTTTTCTTATAAATTTCCGTAAACTAAACACACGAGAAAGGGTTAGGGTTAGGGTCGATGATTGACTTGTTAACGATTAGAGACGTTGGTGGTCTATTTCTATTTAAAGATGACTTAAAATACCACCACACACACACACACACACAAACACACTAACGAAATCCCCAAATAACTCATTAAGACTTACAGTAGATCGCTATGTTCACAACCTGCCTTTGTACCTTAAATTGTAAATTGTCTGTTCAGACAGTTTTCTAGTAGATGGCTCCGTTGTGTTCAGACAGTTTTCAAGTAGATGGCTCCGATGTGTTCAGACAGTTTTCTAGTAGATGGCTCCGATGTGTTCAGACAGATTTCTAGTAGATGGCTCCGATGTGTTCATATTAGTTTTCTAGTAGATGGCTCCGATGTGTTCAGATAAGTTTTCTAGTAGATGGCTCCGATGTGTTCAGACAGTTTTCTAGTAGATGGCTCCGATGTGTTCATATAAGTTTTCTAGTAGATGGCTCCGATGTGTTCAGTTTTCTGGTAGATGGCTCCGATGTGTTCAGACAGTTTTCTGGTAGATGGCTCCGATGTGTTCAGACAGTTTTCTAGTAGATGGCTCCGATGTGTTCAGACAGTTTTCTAGTAGATGGCTCCGATGTGTTCAGTTTTCTAGTAGATGGCTCCGATGTGTTCAGACAGTTTTCTAGTAGATGGCTCCGATGTGTTCATATAAGTTTTCTAGTAGATGGCTCCGATGTGTTCAGACAGTTTTCTAGTAGATGGCTCCGATGTGTTCAGATACGTTTTTTAGTAGATGGCTCCGATGTGTTCAGTTTTCTAGTAGATGGCTCCGATGTGTTCAGACAGTTTTCTAGTAGATGGCTCCGATGTGTTCATATAAGTTTTCTTATACTCTCTTTTCGTGAACATTTGTTATACATACACTTAGATCTGGCGTAGTTCATATAGGAATAAAACGAACAGGAACATTTTTCCATAGGTCTAAGACGCCAAGACATGTGTCTTTGACACTTTGAATCTCACGCTGTGTCCCTCTTTCTGTAGTCAATTCTCCCAGAAGTCAATCCTCTGCTATCCGTTGTGTTCCAGGTCAAAATAAATACCCCCGGGTATGAACAACCACCTCACTAGTGTGTCCCTGAATGGATAAACCTTTAACCACCTTAGATATGCTTTCAGCGTGAGTTGAACTCACCCCCCCCCCCAACTCTATCTGTATTTTTTTTATTATTATTATTTTTTTTTTTACATTCGTTCCAGCAGGGAAAGTGGAGTCGCCTTCTCAACTAAGTTAACAATACTAATAACACTTAACGCCTTTCTGTTCTACTGGCTCCCTCTCCGCCGCCACCCCTATCCACTCGCTCTCTCCCCATCGGGACCAAAGCACCCTCCTAATCAATATCCACGCCCCCCCCTCCTTATTCTTAACAAGAATGAGTCTTTGCTTAAACACAACCGTAGAGAGTCCCTGATCAAATATGCAAATTAGCCATTTGTATACCAATTATATCACATTAGGGATTCTTTTGAAAAAAAATAAATAAAGAGACACAAAAGAAGCAAAAATAGGGCCGGCTCTAAGCGATAGTGAGCACTCAAAAGGCATTTGTTCTCGCGGGGCACCGGTTAATTGTTGTGAGGGCAGCGCGCCCAAATTATCATCTTCTGGCCGTACGATGCCGGTATAAAGTGTGTGTGTGTGGCGAGGGGGGGGGGGGTAAAGATCTCAGACTTCAATTATTTTTTTTTTACTTAGATGAAACAAATGGTGACCCCTTGTTTTGTAAGAATCGAATTTAAAGAGTCAAATTTAACACACACACAAAAAGATGCACAAAAATTACGAGATTTGCTGTGGAGTTCTATTTCAACATACAACATACAACATGCAACTTAAAACATACAACACACAACATCCAATGTTTGTGGACGGGGGGGTTTACCTAGAAGCTACTGAAGCATTGCTTCCCCCTCTCCTTCCCTCTCCCCAAAGTGTGTCCGTGATGGCAAGTTTCACTAGTGAATTTGGGGAAAGAAAGAGCGTGTCACGTGGCCACCACTTGCCTCCATTGTCTTCAACGAGTTAGAGATACAGTTCAAACCTTTCCTCCAGCCTTCTAACAGCATACACTTTCTAACAGCATACACTTTCTAACAGCAAACACTTTCTAACAGCAAACACTTTCTAACAGCAAACACTTTCTAACAGCAAACACTTTCTAACAGCAAACACTTTCTAACAGCATACACTTTCTAACAGCATACACTTTCTAAGAGCATACACTTTCTAACAGCAAACACTTTCTAACACCAAACACTTTCTAACAGCATACACTTTTTAACAGCATACACTTTCTAACAGCATACACTTTCTAACAGCATACACTTGCTCAATCGCTCATCAACTAATTTCTGTAATTTAAAAATTTATGATAAAAAAAAAAGCCAGTTAGTGAAATCTGCCCGTGTGGAGTGTCCTTCAAATCTGCATTCTTTATCAAGAGGCCCGTAGAAAACACTGGTCCCAAAAACACCTCAATAGAAAGAAAACTCTATGGGCAGCTCCCTGATTTGGAAACCTCTGCGCAGTTCATCTCATGTATTGGTCTAGTGACAGTCTAGTCACCTGAACGCTCCAGGATCAAATGAGAACGAGGAAGCAGAAAAAAAAACTTCTTCAGAAATAATATAGAATCTAATTATATATGTACATAACAAATGTGTATATTTATTCGCGGCGTAAGCTCAGTAGTTTCTGATACTTTCCAACGCCACCCACCTTCTCACGTATCCTTGCTCCGCCTCTTGCCCGGGCCTCTTTAGATGATCCCAACCGAGGCTTGCTTGTTGTTTCTCTCCTGTACGTGTTGGACAAGGCGGAGAAATGTCTATTTGTCCTACCTCATTGTGGAGGGAAAACGGGTGCTGGAAATTCGGAGGTGGATACGTAGTGTGTGTGTGTGTGTGTGTGCGCGCGTGCGTTCGCGTGAAGGAATGAATGGGGAACAGATGGTACAAGGTTCTATGTAAAATGTCCCACCTGATCGATGAAGAGCACCCTTTCCCCGCCCCACCCCTTTCCTAGTTCCATTCACCAATCGACCCGTTTACGCCCTGTGCGCTAAGGAAGTATAGCACCAGTGGTAGTAGACTGACGGGTATAGCACCAGTGGTAGTAGACTGACGGACACACGACCGAAACAGACCTAGTCAGAGATACACATATGGCGTATGCGTGTGGTTTCATTAATGCCAACCTCATCAGCATCCCTGCCATACTTTCCCCCACACTCCCTCTCAAACATACTTGTTATGCATTGTTTAGTGTCCGTGAGCTGTCACTCCATCCACAAGAGCTGACTGGCACCACCCCATCCTCTCAGCAACAGCGCCTTTCTACCCAGCTTCTACCCAGCTTCTACCCAGCTTCTACCCAGCTTCTACCCAGCTTCTACAGCTCCCCCGACATTCGTTTTTCTTGGAGCTCTCCGAGTACTTGAGAGATAGTCAAAAAGACTTCGAGCTCTCCGAGTACTTGAGAGATAGTCAAAAAGACTTCGAGCTCTCCGAGTACTTGAGAGATAGTCAAAAAGACTTCGAGCTCTCTGAGTACTTGAGAGATAGTCAAAAAGACTTCGAGCTCTCCGAGTACTTGAGAGATAGTCAAAAAGACTTCGAGCTCTCCGAGTACTTGAGAGATAGTCAAAAAGACTTCGAGCTCTCCGAGTACTTGAGAGATAGTCAAAAAGACTTCGAGCTCTCCGAGTACTTGAGAGATAGTCAAAAAGACTTCGAGCTCTCCGAGTACTTGAGAGATAGTCAAAAAGACTTCGAGCTCTCCGAGTACTTGAGAGATAGTCAAAAAGACTTCGAGCTCTCCGAGTACTTGAGAGATAGTCAAAAAGACTTCGAGCTCTCCGAGTACTTGAGAGATAGTCAAAAAGACTTCGAGCTCTCCGAGTACTTGAGAGATAGTCAAAAAGACTTCGAGCTCTCCGAGTACTTGAGAGATAGTCAAAAAGACTTCGAGCTCTCCGAGTACTTGAGAGATAGTCAAAAAGACTTCGAGCTCTCCGAGTACTTGAGAGATAGTCAAAAAGACTTCGAGCTCTCCGAGTACTTGAGAGATAGTCAAAAAGACTTCGAGCTCTCCGAGTACTTGAGAGATAGTCAAAAAGACTTCGAGCTCTCCGAGTACTTGAGAGATAGTCAAAAAGACTTCGAGCTCTCCGAGTACTTGAGAGATAGTCAAAAAGACTTCGAGCTCTCCGAGTACTTGAGAGATAGTCAAAAAGACTTCGAGCTCTCCGAGTACTTGAGAGATAGTCAAAAAGACTTCGAGCTCTCCGAGTACTTGAGAGATAGTCAAAAAGACTTCGAGCTCTCCGAGTACTTGAGAGATAGTCAAAAAGACTTCGAGCTCTCCGAGTACTTGAGAGATAGTCAAAAAGACTTCGAGCTCTCCGAGTACTTGAGAGATAGTCAAAAAGACTTCGAGCTCTCCGAGTACTTGAGAGATAGTCAAAAAGACTTCGAGCTCTCCGAGTACTTGAGAGATAGTCAAAAAGACTTCGAGCTCTCCGAGTACTTGAGAGATAGTCAAAAAGACTTCGAGCTCTCCGAGTACTTGAGAGATAGTCAAAAAGACTTCGAGCTCTCCGAGTACTTGAGAGATAGTCAAAAAGACTTCGAGCTCTCCGAGTACTTGAGAGATAGTCAAAAAGACTTCGAGCTCTCCGAGTACTTGAGAGATAGTCAAAAAGACAACCTCCAGTAGCCCTCTGGTTCACATCCCAGTCCTACAGACTTTCAAAACCTTTGCGAATACTGAAAGTATCAGACGTCCCCTTGCAATGTTTGCTTGCTATCACGGGGACTAACAGAATGTGGCCTTGCCCCCACCTGCTCCGCCCTTTAACCCAATAAGCGCGTGGATTCTCATCAATTATTTTTATTTAACCAAACGTATCGGTTCCCGAGAAACTGTAATCCTGCATCTACTTGCTTGTGGGATCGACCTGCTCCTCCTTCCAGAGATGCGCTGTGGCGAGAGCGCCCTCCCTTCTCTGTTGAAATAAACCCAGCGGGGCGTATAAACAAACTTTAGTGGATACGCGAATATAGGAAGGGGCAGAGGGGCAACTTTGCCTTTTTTTTTTCTTTTCTGTACTCCTGAATTTTCGGATAGACATTTGGCGTAAAATTATGCAAAATATTGAGAGCAAAGTGTATGTGTGCGTGTGTGATTAGGATGGCCTAATTAAAATTATATCGTTAAATTATTACTTTTTCGATAGATTATAGAATCGCCTTTTAGTTGTAGCTCTTTTTTTTTCAGCATATTTAAGCACTTTCTTTGCTACCAAATTTGAGATCTTATTTTTTTTTTTTTGAAAGAAGTGTTATAGACCTTTTTTGTTCAACAGTACATACTTCCCTAAATGTAACAACATTCTTCCAAAAACTAAATTGCTGTCCATCTCAAAGGCGTAACTCACGATATGACCTGGCCTTTCATATCAGATATCTCTTGAGCGTTTCGTCTTCATACAAATACATCATAGCCTTATTCATAGTCTGCAGACTTGAGATATTTTGACAACATGCTGTTGAACATTTCAGAACCAGTTCTTTGCAAAAATGAACAATTTGTGCTGACTTAACCACATTATCTTCTTCCCCTTGTTTTTCTAGTACTTTCATCATTGGCTTTTAGTCGCAGATCACACACACACCTCGTCTGATTTTGTTTATCAATCCGAAACATAAGTCATCAGTCTAAACAAACCCTAAACCTGCCAGACTAGAGCACACACATACGCACACCCCCGACACACACACACACACGCACACCCCGGCACACAATTCTTATGTCATGACTTTGAAAGACAAAGAAACGGAAGCATGAATATTAATTCTCTTGCGGCTGCCATCAGCGCCCGGCACTACGCCACATATACGCTCAGTGCTCCATTGAGACAAATTCAAGGATACTGGAGCTATCGATTTGTTTCAGGAACGAAACCGGAAATGCAGCGTTCTGCTTCTGCTTTCTTGGAGGACAAACGTATCGTAGCTCTAGACTTGTCTCAGTAGGAGATTATATAAAACTATATCATAACATTTTCTACATACTAGCTAGCGTTGCTATATCACAACAAAAGCAATATGTTGACTAGTTGACTATGTAGAGTGGTCACATCGGTCACAGGCAGTACTTTTTAAAACAAAAGGGATTAGGGAATTGAGGGCGGTACTGGAAGTGCTTATCGGATTCCATGTTTGCACAAGTTACTGATCTAGGCTAATCACGCCTCTCGACTAGTGGACACCCACGAGAGTGGTCAATATGTAGGGGAAAGTCGATAGTTCCCCTCCCACATCAGGACCCCTAACTCACACACAAACACCTGCATACACAGGAGGTCACGTTTGATGAGGCATGACATCGGTCAGTTTGATTTTGACCAAGTTTTGTGGTAGTGTGAGTAGACAGGGGGAGCGCTGGTGTTGGTAACGAGATGAAAACAAGATAGCAGGTAGGGCAAACTTCCACCCTCACAGTCTTAGCGCACCATATCTACACCAACAGCTACACACTTTCATCTCCCTCACATGTAAGCACATCCACAAGAGTGCTCACTCTTTCATTATGACGTACGTGTTTATTTCTTTGGCGCTAGTCAGACCTCATCGTAAGTACACATTTATAAACGAGCCTGCCTGGTCGTGTGGTATGCGCTTTGGGTTGTCTTCTCGATGGTCCCTTCAAGCCGCTTTCCTCCACCCCCACCCCCCACTCCCGCCGTCTCGTGGGAGATTTGGACTAGGACGAAATCATCATCAACTGTGTGAGAACAATACATGAAACATGTACAAAATGTCTGAAATCAAATAGAGCTGTAATGAGAGCAAAACTAATCCAGAGTCTTAGACTTTTGAGCCACATGTTCGACAAAAGGGGCTCAGTGGTGTGCTTGTACTTGACGTTTATTGAAATGACATGCAGTGCTCTGCAGAAAATTTCTTGGACTGAAAGTTGAGAACAAGAGAAGTGGTATCCATTTAGTGAAGGTGCCAGTTTGTCATCAATTTGTATTATGTTTGTTGCTGACTTTTCATTGGATATTTGATATTTTAGATTTTTTGGGGGCACATGGCACTATTTAGGCCATGTCGTGCCCTTGATGACTTTTCACAGAGCTCATCTTCAAGTACATAGGATCTGAGATTGTGCTCATCTTTGACCACAAAGAATAAGCAATTATTATGTTATCTTTATGCCACGTTATTATTGTGCGTGTATGAATTCAATTGAAAATCAAACAACGCAATCATCAATAATTAACCTAATTCCACCATCGCTAAGTATGTTTTTAGAAGCTGTTTTTTTTTTTTACATTGCAAAAACGATAATGATTTCTGACAGACATCTTGACATGTTAAACCCCTTCAGCACCAAACCATATTGAAAACAAAATCTTATCTATCAAATGACCCATGACCACAGTCACAAAGGTCTTTTGCTCCCAGAGATGTCAAACGTTGACCATTTCGCCGTCATTACTTACGCTACGTTAGAGTGGACACGGTCACAGAATCTCACCACATAAAGGGGTGCCCCCCCCAAAAAAAAAAGAAATGGAAGGAGGGGCGTTTGGGTTTCCCTTTCAACTGACCGGAAGACTTCCAGTCGCTGATCTCGCTAATAGCTGGTTCTTGCACAAAAGTCGAGGGGTTCAAAACCTGATCGTCTTAGTGTCATGGTTCTGTCCATGAGAGAGAGGCCGTGAGAGAGCGAATGACCAGGCAGCGAGAGACTAATGGGGAAATAATTATACACATTAAAAAATACACTTTTTTTTTCTGTCCTGACCGGTTTCGTTTTTCGAGCCCGATTCTTTTAGTCCCACAAATATCACTCAGAACGGAAACATGAAAGGCAGGAAAAGAGAAAGAAACAGAGACACAGAGAGAGAAAGAGAGAGAGGCAGAGAGAGAGAAAGAGAGATGAGGAGTTGGTAGCTGGACTTGCACTATTTATAAACTGTAATCCACACTATGGGGATTGGCGATTGTTTACATGTGGTCCCGTCTGTCAGCAGGGTTCGGTTCTGGGTGTGTTCAGGGGGAGAGGGAGAAATAAAGATGGCGATGATGGATTGTGGGATATGGTAATGGGAGGGCAATGTCTGAGAGGAAGAGTGTCAGAAGTGTAACTATGTGAGGGTACCT
The DNA here is from genome assembly GCF_947242115.1 of Biomphalaria glabrata. Classification (NCBI taxonomy): domain Eukaryota; kingdom Metazoa; phylum Mollusca; class Gastropoda; family Planorbidae; genus Biomphalaria; species Biomphalaria glabrata. The sequence continues at coordinate 27,202,980 of NC_074713.1, forward strand.
TTTTTGTGTGGTGGGAGCGCGTTGACTTCACACGAGAATTAGATGTACTTATCTATTTAGATACACAGACTAAATTATTGTTTTTGATTGATTAATAGAAATATATGCAGATAAAGATAGATAATTTGATTGATTGATTTAGATTGAATTTGATTGATTTTGATTGATTAAAACAAGCATTGGCAAATGACAAAGTTGAAGGAATGACAGATTGAATTACATCAAACACTTGATTCCCAGGTTCCATCGATCTATTTGTCCGGTCCTGCTCTATCGTCCATATCAAGATCGTGGTTAATTGGGCATCCAAACACGCGCGGACATAATTTAGCAACAAATTAACTCTTAATAAAATAAACAAAAGACAAGAGTGTACAATGTTTGGTGTGAGTGACACAAACCAATGTTTTTAAATTTTAGGTTCAAGTCATTTTTTAAAAATTGTTTTGAATTCTCTGTTTCCTACTCGAGCAACTTATTGCTAGTCAAGCACTTTAAAACCTTTTTTATAACATACCTTTAAATCTATTTTAAAGCACACTATAGAAGCCATATTTTAGGAAATAGAAGTAACACTATGTATGCTGTAGTATCGCTCTTAATTCTAACATTGTATAGCGCAAATTCTGATGCTTCCATTTAAAACAAAAAAAAAAATCCAATACTAATCTTATCTTAACTCTTAACCCAAATTCCTCCTACAGTACAAACCATTAGTCAAAAGCTAGTCCTTGACTAAACCGTTAACCCTGGAAATTTCGAAATCCTTCGGATGCGTTTCCAACTCGTCGATAAATATGTTGAGAATCTAGGAGTAAATTATCTCTAGGAGTAAATTATCTCATTGAATCATTTTTTTTTTTTTATTTTCTCACCGAAAAATTTGGCCAATTCAAAGGAGCGAAATAAATATTTTCAATGAGATTTTATTTTTGTCTTTAATGTAAATATGCAAAATTGAATTCTCAAACCAAAAGAAGTTCCATTCATCCATATACATACTCATACTCATGGGGCAATGCCCTACAGTAGGATGAAAGAGAAAGACTAAGAATTTAATCTTATGATTAGCATTTTCTCTGTAGTAGACTTCACCGATTTCATAAAAGAAAAGCTTTGAATGAAGTTTCGGATTTAAAAAAAAAATCTAATTCTAAATTAATTTGTGAGAAGGAGAAATTCGTAAACCTTCTCTTTAATTTAAATGTTAAACTCTGTGTGTGGAGAGCGTACCTCCCTACCTAGCTTTCTATTTACGGATCCTCCGCAACGTGCATTAATTACAGTTACAGTCGATGTTGTTTTTTTTTTAACTTGAAAGACAAATTGTTCCTCCCTATAAAAAGAGGGTCCAAGTCTCTAACAAACTTTGATTTTCAATTAGAAGAACAAATTTTTTTTTTTTTAAATGGAAGACGAAAGGGATTTGTTAAAAGAACGGGTAGAGAGAAGTCAGCCAATCTAAGCTTCCGGTCTTCCGGGCTTTACAGCAGTAATGAAGGCTTCTCTTTGATGTGTTCAGATGGTGCCGACACATGGCCTTCTCTGCTTGTAAATCTCACACAATAACATAAGTACCCCCTATCTGCCCTTGTTTATTTCAATTAACTAGGGTGTTCCCCCGTACCTCGCCCCTCTACCCTCGACTCCCTCCTCCCGAAATGCATGTGCCCTCGTGAAAAACGTTCGCGTCCCATACACCACTCTCTCTCCTTCTCCAAATACCGTTATAGACTCCCCTGTGGATGAACGTCACAATTACCCCCCCCCCTTCTTTATCTAATCACAAATACACCCCCACCCCCTCACACACTTACACTAGTTGGTTGAGTCTTGTTAACGTCTCGTCATAAGACTGGGTGGCTTATGAATCTAGAGTGAGAAGAGAGAGAGAGACAGTTGTTGTGGTCACATTGGAAACAACGAAGAAACAATTCAAAACATACAGCAAACAGAATCCAATAAAACTGAGACATTTACAAAGTCGGTTAGCTGCCCGGTTGTTAACTGGTTCTTGGCTGCCAGTTGGTTTGTTATGTAATTTTTAGCTGCCCCTTAACTTCCTATAAAAAAACAACAACTTGAAAGCGTGGAAACTATGGATTAATTTGTCTAAGAATATGCTGTGAAATTTTCGTAAAGGTCAAGAAAAATACAAAAGACATGCACGCAACCTGCTGGACCAAAGTGAATATACACAAACATTTGGGCCACGTGGCCTTCATTAGCTTCAAACAAACAGAATGGACAATGAACACACACACACACACACAAAAAGCTTAAACGTAGATGTCATGTGCTGATATTGGCCGATATATTGGCTATAGTATTAGAGATGAAAATAAAAAAAGAAAAATTTTAAATGACATTTGTAAGACTCGTCATCTTTCTACAATTAATAACATTTTAATTTTCTTTTTTTTTTCTTTTGTTTTTTTTTTAATAACAAAACACAAAAGTTAAATCAAAGCCAAAGTAAAATGTCCATGCACTGAAGAAAGCCATGTCGATGCAAAGTTAAATGTCCATTCCAAGTAGAAAGCCATGTCGATGCAAAGTTAAATGTCCATTCCAAGTAGAAAGCCATGTCGATGCAAAGTTAAATGTCCATTCCAAGTAGAAAGCCATGTCGATGCAAAGTTAAATGTCCATTCCAAGTAGAAAGCCATGTCGATGCAAAGTTAAATGTCCATTCCAAGTAGAAAGCCATGTCGTTCCGAAGTAAAATGTTCATGCATGAAGAAAGTCATGTCGACGCAAAGCGAAATGTCCATGCCAGTAAGAAAGCCATGTAAACAGCAGACGATGTAACTTTTGGAGATTTTCGAGGCCGCTGATAATTTTTTTCTTTTCTTCTATTTTGCGATATTTTTTTTCCTTCTCCTCGGGGACAGGGGCGTGCTGGGTGAATGGGGGAGGGAACATTTTCTTTTCCACCGGCTCCATGGCATCTTTCCGCTGACTCTGTGATTACCTTCGAACTTTCGAAGCCTTGCAGCTGGTCTTGTTACTATTCTCCCACTACAAGAGAGGTGAGTGGCGTGTGAGTAAATGGTCCTAGTGTAAGAAACGGAGATTCAATTTGGACATTTCGTTTTCTTTGTTTTTTTTGTTGTTCTGGAAGTATGTCAGGGGATGAGGGACGAGTGCGTAGACCTGATGATGTTGTGGTGGGTAAGGGATGGGGTTTGTTAAGCTGTCTTGAATCAAACCAACAACATAGATTTCTTTTTTTTTTTTTTTAAACATTATCATCATTACTTTAAGGGATGTTCAGATTTAGCGGGGTGGACAAATACAATCCTGTTTAGGATAAGTTAGCACTTGTATAAAACATTAGATATTGTAAACACTTTGCGTGTAGAAGCAGGTCAAAGGTATGTCGCCAGAAATTCATCTTCAGCGCTTAGAGAATAAGGATAAAAAACAAACAAATAAAACAAAACCTCGCTTGGCTTACACTATTTGATATTTCAATTTCTAAGCCTGGCATCCGAATTGTTTGCTCCTGTTCCTTGTCGTAAGTGTGTCTTCATAAAACGAAATATGTCTACAGTGAAACAAGCAAAATATAAATAATAATAAAAAAAAAACCCAGAAGATTTATATCAATAAAAGAAACGTACAATTACTGCCCAATGTCTTAATACTGCGAGACTGTTCTCCTATTTTCTATATAAAACAAAATTAAACCCTTGCCAATAATGAATCAACTAACTGGTTAAACTGTGTTCTAGCTGACAATGAATATTTATGCAAAGTTTCATCTTGATCCGAGACTGGGAAGTGGGAGAAATCATGTGTACAAAATGTGTACCAGACAGACAGTGAGTTGATAGAAGCTTTTTTTTTTTTAAAGTGATGGCTATATACATTTTTGGGAGCCTTAAGTTGGACCTTTCAAAACTGATCTATCCACTTGACTAGGACCCTGGTGCTGTAGTAGAACTTTCATTCATCTCGACATGTGCCTCCGAAAGATCTCGACACAAAAGAGGAAAGGTGCGTGTGTTGGGAGGGGGGGTATTGTTTACCTAACTCTCTCCCCATCACGTACACTCCCATGTCTAAAGTTAAAGTATTGTGCCATGTACCTTGTTATATAAACCACACATCCAACCCCAACCCCCCAATAATCTTTAACGCCCCCCCCTCGCCAACCATTTGTCGTATGCTTGCTCTTCTCTTTCGACTTCCGTGTGACACTGACCAGAGAGCTACACTCGCCCAGCAGGTAAGCTCCCAATGTCTTAACATCAAATAAATCGGCCTTTAACTCTGTCATCGCTCCCAAGTAGAGCTTTACAGCATTAGGGGCGCCCTTCTAAACCGCTCCACCACCCCACCGCAATTCATAAATACACCTCCTTCTAAATCACAAACTTACGCCCTCCTTTTTTTTTATTTGTCTTCCTACCAGTAAAGTTACAAGGCGCGTAAATAATGGGGGCACGCTCTCAAGATGAGGGTGGGCGAGGGAGAGGGTGTATGCTGAAGGGCGTCTGGACAAAAAGAATAAAGAAAATAAGTTTTTAGAACAGAAACCAAGCGGGTAAATCTGAAGTTACTTATCCGTCCCGAGTCCACCTATTCCTATTTTCCTCTCACTCTCTCTCTCCCTCTCTCTCTCCCTCTCTCTCTCTCCCTCCCTTCTGCAGACTCCCTAGGCAACATTATCAATGTCTCGTTCTAAGCCCAGCGTTACACAAACTGCAAATTAATAGGATTTTGTTTACCGCGAGATGTTCGCTTAATGAGAATTAGCCACGTTTTTTTTTTCAAAGGAGGTAGAAATGGGATGAAGGTGCTGAGGAGGGAGGGGAGGAAAGGCGCTGAACAGGGGGGGGAGTAGAGGGGAAGTAGTTTGCTACAGATGGTGAGTATCTCCCTGGTATAAACTATCGTTGCTTTCTTGGGGAACTCTTGGAGCAGGGACTTAGGGAGTGCGGGGGGGGGGGGGGACAAAAAGGAGGAATGTTAGTAGAGAAGAAACGAGAGAGAGAGAGAGAAAGAGAGAGAGAGACGGAGGGAGTTAAGGAAAACGCAAGAAGAAAAAAAAATTGTTTGCCAGTATGGTCGAATGTCGACGTGTTTGGTCTTATCTTTCTGTGATGTTTCAACTTTGGTCGAATTGCACTTTTTGAAATGAGGTTGGAAGGTACAGAGAAAGGAAAGAAACACACACACACACACAAATGGAGCACAGTGACAGAGGTACGACATTTGGAACACAGAGGCGAACAGAACACAAATTAAATTCACCCAAAATGAACACGTCTAACAAATACAATGTCACTAAGCAAAAGAAAAAAAAAAAGATGGAGTTTATGCGCTCCACTATAGCCAGGACAACCAACGGTGTGCTACTATTTGGTCAGGATGAAGAATATAATATTAGAAAAGAGAAGAAGAATGTATGCGATAGGTTGAGACCTAAAAGCCAAGTAATTTTTAGACACTAGAATCATAAAGTCTTTGACTCTCCCTACTTACAGACATCTCACCGTGTGACACAGGACCCCCATGGAACATTCTGAGATACTTGACCAAGTCCTTTAAACGACTAACTTTACAATTCTGACAAGATTTTCGAGGATGTTTCCGCTGTGATGTCCCATTTTCTATACTTTAAATAACAACTCTACTCCCCTGTGGCGCCCCCTCCCTACCTTTTTTTTTTCTAATCTCACCTCAGACTTATCCCCTCCAAACAAAAGTTTCGTATTGAAATCCCCTCATCGTCTCCATATCACGAGAACTCTTCTTCTCGCCACGAAACAAGAGTCTGGGGCGCGGTCCAATTGTTCAAGATTGCATGGCGCCATTATGTCATTTGTGGGGGATCCAATATGAAATCAAATAAAGCCCACACAGCCTCGCATTTTCAAAATCCTCTCGCCCATTTCGATCCCCCTCCTTACAAACCTGCGCTCCATACCCTCTTCACAACGCCAATTCACTGCGTGTTCTCTGAAGAAAAAAAAAATTCCCGAGTCATTTCTTCAGAATGTTTTGTGTTGCTTCTCTAAGAGAACGGGGGAAAAAGTTTTTTTTTTTAAAGCGGACAAGAATTGAGCATTTTGTCGGGCTGACGGTGGCAGCGTTGCTTTTTATTCACAACGTCAAAGCAGGAGTTTCCTCCCTCCAACCTGGTCAATGGGGAGATAAGTTGCCTTTTCCTTTTGTTAGCTCTCTCGTCTGACGCTCTTAGCGACTTTCCAAATGAAATGATTCCGTCCTCTTCATGAAGATCTTCCACAACGACCTCGAGTTATCTTCTCTTATTTAGATCCGATTAAAAAAAAATATCAGGAGTAGGATTTTTATAGTTTTTTTTTTTAAATTATATTTACTTTATATTTTTTTTATACTTAATACCAACATTTACTGCTTGATTTAATACTCTCTAGAACATTGCTACACTCACAACTAATGAATGTGTGTGCTTCTTTTATGTTCTTCACTTTTCAGGTATGTGCTCAGATAAAACTAGAAGCTACAATTATTGATGGTGACGGTACTGATTAAACATTCACAGTATTCTCGTTGTAGCCCTTGTGGGACGAACTCACGAATAACACGAACACAATAACACGAACACAATAACACGAACACAGTAACGCGAATGGACAGATTTTGAATCGTTGTTGAAAACGCATTGCGTGTGACGTGAATACGAGAAGGCCATGAGCACCAACAAAGATAGAATGATAGATCGATAAGACACTGTTAGGTAGATAACTAGATACATAGATGCATAAATAAGTTCATAAGTCGATACAGATACATGGATGGGTGGATAGAAATATAGAATGATGGACGGACGGACAGACAGAAAATGATGAGACTTGCATCCATGTGACTGAGCAACCACGTGAATGTTCCGGCACTAGTAACACAGTGTGTATATTGTCTGTGTCCGTGTGTGTACATGGTATGTGCTTGTGTGTGTGTGTGTTATTTAGTGGGCATCTCCATGCAGAGAGCTCCGTGTCAGTAGTGCACTCACTGGTCAAGAGCCACTGGACTCTTCTCAACGCAGCTGGCAACAGCTGTTCCCGACGCCAAGCTGAAACAATTAAAGCAAATATCCAATTACCGGTCTACTGCCACATTGCCCTGCCTACCCCTGGAAGGTCCGGCTGACGCCCCCATTTGAACCTTGCCTTCTTTCCCTCGGCAGATTGAAGTCGAGAGGTTCCAGACAGTGGAAACTTTAGGAAGTTTTTTTTTTTTTTTTTTTTGTTTTTTTTAACGTTTAAGTTTTTTATAAGTTTATGTAGAACATTACGGTATTGAAACATGTGATACATAGAGACATTACGGTATTGAAACATGTGATACATAGAGACATTACGGTATTGAAACATGTGATACATAGAGACATTACGGTATTGAAACATGTGATACATAGTGTTAGACACCTTATTTATATAGGTTAGTTATTTTAGTTATTTAGCGACGCACCATAGTAGACGCATATTGAACGGGACTAGTGACGTTTGGGATATGTTGGGTTAGAGACCGGAAAATCAGTTAGCGATAGAACACTCCAGGGTAACGACGTGTTTAGTGACAGAGACTTCTACTGTGGCCTTTTATCATAATAAATATATATTAACTTGTTCATCATCGTTGACTACATATCTTCACCTGTTACAATCGATGTGCCAGTTCTTGTTTGTGTTGTTGGTCAACTACACGTAATACACCCGAACAATTACACCCAAACGATTGCAGAGTAATTGGTTGACTTCAAGACAGCCTGAACTAGCAACATCACAGTGGCGACCCCGAACCTCGAAGCCCGACGAACATCGAACCGGACCTCGAAGCAGAACGTTTACTCAGGTGAGGGTCGTGCACTCGAAGTTATAAGATTTCATCGGAGTACGGCTGAACACAGCAGCATCGCAGAGTGACTTTGTTCTGGATCTACATACAGTCGTCGCCTGTTTGATCGCACGTTCAACGAGCCGTTAACTCAGGGTGACCTTCGTCAGGACCGTAATCATCGCAACGTCTAGTCTGCTTAACCAGTATATTATCAAAGCCTGATCTTCATATGCTGAATCGACCTACAACCAGAGAAACCGTTCATTCATAACGAGTGAGGGATCGTTAGTGAACCTGTTGGACATATTTTTTCTTCGTCATAGGAGCCACATTGAGTATCAAGTTTTACCTCGTCAGTTTCGAGAAGGACAGTTTGCCCGCTGTCAGAAGTATTGTGAGTACTACAAGTTTGGTAGCTAACTAAATCGAAATCGCTCTGTCGTCTTACCCTTGGAGAGATTCTTGTGGAGCAGTTTGCTCATTGAACCGGTTGCTTGCCACGTTTATAACGGTCACTGTGTTTAACCTTTGGAAGGTTAGTGAAGTAATCTTTATCAGTACTGAACATTGATCTATCTAGTATTCGTCGGTCTAGACCATATCTAGACGTGCTGATATTGTTGTGGAAATAGCTACATCCACTTAATTTCGTTGAAAACCGTTAGTCGTATAACGGAACGTCGTCGGAGGTGACCTTGGTCTCACCTAGTCTACATTGGACAGTTTGGTTTATTGAAGCAGAGTACAACAGCAAACTTCGTCGTACTACCAGAGTAGCAGCAGAAGCAGTGAACTATTTTAGAGAACCGTTATTCGTCAGCCCAGATCAAGTCATCGTCGAGAAAGTCGTTATTCGTCAGCCCAGATCAAGTCATCGTCAAGAAAGCCGTTATTCGTCAGCCCAGATCAAGTCATCGTCAAGAAATTCGTTATTCGTCAGTCGTCCAGATCAAGTTGCCGTCAAGAGACTGTTATTTGTCAGTAGTCATCTACACAAGTCAAGTCATCGCCAGAAGAACCGTTAACCTATTCGTCAGTAACTGTGTACACAAAGTCGTCGGAACTACACATACGGTCATCAACAGTCGTCGAAGAAACTGGAACATTTTGCTGTGGCATATCAGGACATCTGTGGCATTACGTGGGATACTGGTAGCACCGGAGAACAGAGTCAGAACTGGAAGAGAGGCAGTGGAATTTGTTGTGATCTAACATATTCGGGAGTCCGAACAAAGGGATCTTTCTTATCAAAAGCTAAGTGCCATTTTTCTTATTAGTATATGTTTAGATTGCCCTTAGAAATAGATTTTGTCTAAATTTGGTACGTTAGCCTGAGTAAAATCAGGTGGTGCGCCTTAAAACCCGTCGGGGTAGAAGACGTAATTTAGATGAAAAGCTATATTATACGTTTAGGATTGTAATTTGTTTTGTTTGTGTAAACGTCATATCCGTTGTTGCCTGGTTACTTCGTGACGTTATCATTGTGTGCCATATTGTCACATCCCAACCCATAGTGATAGTCTCATTTAATTATTTCATTTGTTTATATTATTTTAAATTATTTATTTTTATTAATTTAATTAGATCTGTAATTTTTTTCACTTAATGATAGAAAGTGCGGGTAGGATTCTTTTACTGTGAATCAGACTAAAATAATTTTAGTTTGAGCGGTTAAAATCAAATATGATTTTGCCATGAGAATAATGCCGAAACTGGCTATGTAGTCAAACACTATCGTCTGGCTAAATTTAGATCTGCAAATTGTTGTACATCTCTTTGGTACAATTTAATCATCTAGACTCTAATTTGAAATATTATTAATTGAAAAATGAATGAAGGTAGTACATTCTAGATATATGTATCTTGTTGAAGATATATTTGACATTGTATACACATATTTGTTTCGTATGGTTAAATAGAACCATAATCTAATCTAGATCTAGACTCTAGACAGTCTTTGAATTTACTCTAAACACTTCACTGTGACTTCAGTCATACCAGATTTTAAAATTGATCATAGTTATTCATACTAGATCTAAAAGTCATAGTGCTCTTGATAACTATAGATCTAAATAGTATTATTATACATACTATAATATACTAGATTTAAATTTGTGTGTAATACTGGACCTAATATACAGATTTGAATATAACCATAATAACTCAGACTAGATTTACACATTTACTAAATCTATAGATAGAGACATAACACTTAAAACTGGTATAAAAGTGTGTAAAAACTTTTAAAGTATAGCCATAACCAATATAGGCTAAGTAAAAATATATATAAAATATAAAACACAATGGCTACATCATCATATGTGGACCTTAAGGAGGTTAAGGAAACAGCTATGCAGGATGGAAAGGCCATGGAGTTAAAAGGAAAAGACTTAGCCGCTTATGTACAGCAAGTTGTGAGGGAAGAAATGGAACGTCAAGATAAAATAAGAAGGGAAAAAGAAGAGATAGAAAGACAAGAAGAACATCAAAGACAAGAGATAGAGAGGCAAGAAAGGATCAGAAAGGAAGAATATGAAAAGCAAAAAGAAGACCAAGAAAGGCAGAGAGAGCATGAAGCTAAAATGGAGAAGATGAGATTGGACGCAGCACAAGCCAGAGCCCAAACTGAACAAAGAAATAACACAAATAACTCAAATAATTATACCACTCAAAGAGACAACCCTAATTCACAGACATGGCTAAAGAGAAAAATACAAAGTTTTGATGAACAGAAGGATGACATTGGTGATTTCCTGAAAAGATATGAGGCAAAAATGTCTACATTTAATATGCCTGAAGAGGAATGGTCTGAAATACTGATAGACTTTGTTCATGGTCAAGCTCTAACAATATGCCAAAATCATGACCATCATATTGATGATAGCTATCAGGTTTTAAAAAGAGAGTTATTAAATGCATATGGTCATAATGCTACAACTTTTAGAAAGAAATACTTTGACAATATACCATCATTAGGAATAGAACCCCAAACTACCATTAATATGGAAAAGGATTTTTTCAATAAGTGGGTAAAATTAGAAAAAGTGAATAACTCTTATGAAGGATTAAAAAATTTTATTCTAGTGGACAACTTTGTAAATAAATGTGATCCTCAGTTACAATCTTTTATTAGAGAAAGAAACCCAAAAACTATAGATGAAATAACAGAAATAATGAGAGTATACAAAAATGCCTATCCAAATAAACCATTTTCTGATAGGGATAAGAGCAAAGTAGATTTAATAGGATACACCAAAGAAAATGTTGATAGAAGTAGAAATAGAAACAGATCAAATAGTGGAAATAGAAAATATAGTGAAATAACCTGTTTTAAATGTCAAGGAAAAGGTCATATAGCAGCTAACTGTAGAAGAGGGAATAGTAGGTCTGGAAGTAGAAATAGATACAATGAACAAAATAACAGTAGATATAGGAGTAGAGATAGGAATGACAGGGGAAATTATAGAAATAGGAGTTACAGTAGGGAATACAAAAATAAAGGTACAGATAGGATATATTTCATGGAAGGAAATAGGAACAATTTTGCAGTGTACCCAGGGTTTGTAGATAGAATTCCAGTGGAATTAATCAGAGATTCAGGTTGTAACACTTTGGCAGTAAAAACTAAATTTGTCAAACCTCATTGGTATAAAGGGTTTACTAAGAAAGTAGAATTAGCAGATGGCACTGTAAGGGAATTTAAAGCTATAAGGGTATACATTGAAACTCCATTTTTCACTGGTTATTGTGATGGCATTGCAATACCAGAAATGAGATATGATATGTTAGTAGGAAACATAAAAGGAGTTAAAGAATGTTCAAGAAAAGAATTAGAAGACTGGCAAAACAAATACAAAAACATAAGACAAAATCATGAAAACATAGAAACACAAAATATAACAAGTATGGTAATAACAAGATCAATGAATAAACAAGATGAGAAACAGGAAAATACAATAAATGTAATAAGTAATGATAAAGAAGAAGAAACCAGTAATGTAATACAAATAGAAAATACAGATGTTAAGGAAAGAGAGATAGAAAATGAAACACAAAATAGTCTTGAAACACAAATATCTCAAAGTGAAAAAGAAACAACACCCACATTTGCATTAGAACAAATGAATGACAATATTATTGGGAAAATTTATTCAAGAATATTAGATAAAAACAATAATAATCCAATGGAGAAATTTTGTATAGAGAATAAAATATTATTTAGACAAACAAGTAAGGATAACAAGAAAATAAAACAACTTGTCTTACCACAGAAATATTGGAAAGATGTTTTAATCATGACACATGATAATAATTTAGCAGCACATAGGGGAGTAAAGAAATGTTATAGGAATTTGTCAAAACAAGTATTTTGGCCCAAAATGAAAGCAACAATCAACAAATACATAAACTCATGTGACATATGTCAAAAGAGATCTAACAAAAGCCTAGTGAATAAAGCACCTATTCAAGAAATGGATGAACCTACAGCACCATTTCAGAAAGTATCTATTGATTTAATAGGTCCTTTAATTCAAACTGAAAATAATAACAAATACATTTTAACAGTAATAGACATGTTTAGTAGATACCCAGAGGCAATCCCATTATCAAATACAAGTGCAGAAAATATCATTAATGCCATAACTCAAAAAGTAATTACAAGACATGGTATACCTAAAATTATATTGAGTGATCAGGGATCTCAGTTTAAGTCAGAACAATTTAAGAAATGGACTAAACAATACAATATACAACACATATACTCTTCGGTTTACCACCCGGAGAGTAACGGTTTATGTGAACGATATGGTGGATCATTAAAAAGATCACTAACAAAAATAATTCAGAATAATCAGAACAAGTGGGATCATTACATTAACTATGTACTATTTGCTCATAGAAACAACATCCATGAAGCAACACAATTTTCACCATATGAAATAATACATGGAAGAAAACCCAGAGATGAATTAGATGTTTTTAAAGAAAATCTAATAGGCAATGAGAATAAATTAAATAATGACAGTGAAACAACAATCACAACAGAATTGAAAGAAATATGGACTCAAGCATATAACAACAATAAGAAGTACAAACAAAGTGCTCATGAGAATATAAATAAGAAAAGACAATTGAAAACACTAGAAGTAGGAAACAATGTATTAATATTGATAAATGACCTGAAAAATAAAATTGGTAAACAATGGAAAGGTCCATTTAAGGTGATAAAACAAATTAGTGATGTGAATTATCAAATTGAAATAAATGGGAAAATTAAAACATATCACATAAATAATTTGAAACTGTATCATGATAGAGAAGATGAGTTGATACAAAACATTCAGGAGGAAATAGAAAATAAATTTTCAGAAAGAGAAGAATGCTTGATGATAATAACAAATGAAAATCATAATGAAAATGATATTAAGGAAATACCTGTAATAGAAACAAAAGAGAATCAAACTTGGCAAAAGATTAATCTTAATAATTTAACTAAGGAAATGTCAAAAGATATAACTAAAATAATACAGGAATACAAAGAAATTTTTTCCAGTATACCAGGAAAAACTAATATTATTAAACATGACATTAAAGTAACAGACACAAAACCTATCAAGCTTAAGCCATATAGAATACCGCTACATTTACACGACAAAGTAAAGAAAGAAATAGACAATTTACTAGAATCAGGTATAATTGAACCATCAACATCTCCTTATGCTTCACCAATTGTGATAGCCAAAAAGAAGAATGGAGATATAAGGTTATGTATTGATTATAGGAAACTTAACAACATCACAGAATTTGACCCATATCCAATGCCAAATATAGAGGATATTTTACATAAATTAAATGGAGCAAAATTTTTTACTAAATTAGATTTAACTAAAGGTTATTGGCAAATACCTTTAACAGAAAATGCAAAACCTTACACAGCATTTGTAACACCATATGGTATTTTTCAATGGAATTATATGAGTTTTGGATTAGTAAATGCACCTGCCACATTTAATAGAATGATGAACATGATAATTGGAAACAAAGAAAATGTTATTTGCTATTTGGATGACATATGTATTTTTAATAATAGTTGGGAGGAACATTTGGTAGATGTAAAAGAAGTATTCAAAATAATAAAAGAAAGTGGACTTACAATTCAAGCAGAAAAAGTAGAAATAGGATTGGAGGAAATAATTTTCTTAGGACATAAAGTAAATAACAACATGATTAGCCCTATTGAAGATAACATAAAGAAAGTACTTAATATTGAAATACCTACAACAAAAAGACAAATTAAAAGCATATTAGGAATAGTAAAGTATTACAGAAAGTTTATAAAGAACTTAGCAGAAATAGTGAATCCACTAAATGACTTACTTAAAAAAGGAAAACCTCAAAAAGTAGTTTGTAATGAGGAATGTGTGAAAGCTATTGACAGAATTAAAGATGTTTTTAGTCATGAACTAATATTAAGACTACCTGATAAAGACAAAATATTTTATGTCACAACTGATGCATCTGGTAATGCTATTGGTGGTTGTTTAATGCAGAACTATGATAACTTACATCCTATATTATATGTAAGTAGAAAATTGTCAGAGGCAGAGAAAAAATATAGTGTCATTGAAAGAGAAGCCTTAGCTGTAATATGGGTAATTACTAAGCTAGAGAGTTATCTAATAGGAAGGAAATTCATATTATTAACTGATCATAAACCTATTCAATATATACAGCAAAAGAGCATGAAAAACAGTCGTGTTTATAGATGGTTCTTAGCACTACAGGAGTATAAATTTGAAGTGAAAGCTATTAGTGGATCTGTGAATATTGTAGCTGATTTATTGTCTAGAATGACATTGAAGTGAAACAATTTTGTAAATAAACTATGATTATATTGAGTATGTAATATATATTAATATATTGACACCATTTATATGTTATGGAAAAGGGAGATAAGTAAATTTGATGTTAAGCATTTAAAAGTAAGTATGGATATATTTTTTTTTGTGTGAATCATTTCATATATCATTGACGAAAGTTAGTTCTATGGAAAAGGGTGAGTATAAAAGAAAAATGGACAAAAGCGTATAAAAGGGTGGTAAGAAAAAATGTATTGAATGTGTAAATAAAGTTTGTAATTGTTTTTTGAAATATTGTATTTTATCAGATTACTGCCAGTGAAGAACATTTGAGATGTGTAGGACATGCCCATAAGATGCCACATTTTCCTCCATGATGAACGGTGTACCAATGAAGATGATTTTGGAATGTTATGAACTGTTATGAACATTGAATATGAGGAACTGTCAAGATGAAGATGTCAAGATGAAGATGTCAAGATTTTATGTTTGTGGTCTTCCCCTTAAATTGAAAATGCCCTTGTAAGACTTGACAGTAGTGGAAAAATATTGACATATTTTTTTTTCAAGGGGGGGAGGAATCTGTTAGACACCTTATTTATATAGGTTAGTTATTTTAGTTATTTAGCGACGCACCATAGTAGACGCATATTGAACGGGACTAGTGACGTTTGGGATATGTTGGGTTAGAGACCGGAAAATCAGTTAGCGATAGAACACTCCAGGGTAACGACGTGTTTAGTGACAGAGACTTCTACTGTGGCCTTTTATCATAATAAATATATATTAACTTGTTCATCATCGTTGACTACATATCTTCACCTGTTACAATCGATGTGCCAGTTCTTGTTTGTGTTGTTGGTCAACTACACGTAATACACCCGAACAATTACACCCAAACGATTGCAGAGTAATTGGTTGACTTCAAGACAGCCTGAACTAGCAACATCACAATAGAGACATTACGGTATTGAAACATGTGATACATAGAGACATTACGGTATTGAAACATGTGATACATAGAGACATTACGGTATTGAAACATGTGATACATAGAGACATTACGGTATTGAAACATGTGATACATAGAGACATTACGGTATTGAAACATGTAGTGATAAATAGAACATTAGCCTCATCAGGGTACTAAAACATGTAGTGATATACAGGTACTGAAACATGTCATGATAGTGACATCCTGCCTACTAAGTCTGCTTGTTAGTGGAGATTGTATGTACATCGCTCCACAAACCATTGTCTTTTTTTTTTTAAGCTTTTCATCCTTCACATATGGACTTGCAGTTTCTCATTCTCTATAGCCTGGACGTCGTACTGAAAACTGGTTTGACCATCCAAGATGTCAATGTGACTTGTATTACTTTACTGTATTCATTCGCTTCAACTGATATGTCTCGCGGGAGGGTGTTGCGGGGCGGATTTAGCTAACTGTGGGAAGCTGTATTTCCACACCCACATTGACACTATAATCTTGCTAGAGTGACATTTAATACATGCTTGTATTGCTTGTATTTAATAGTTTCCATTTTTAGTTGATATCTAAGTAATAAATAATCGGAGAAATAATAATAAAGTTGATGTGGCCCCTGAAGCTGTGACGATCTTTAAGCTTTGCTTTTGTTTCCCCTTCTAGGTCACCCATCTCCAGTTGGACAATCTAACGATCTTAAAACTTGTAATAAATTATAGGAACAAAATAAGACTTGAATAAATACAAACATTTTCATGAATATTTTTTTTGTTTTTTGTTGATGTTGCTAAAAGATCCTCAAAAGATGTGTACCCCATTCAGAAACACAGGATGTGCTAGAAGAGGTCACTCTTTGTAATGTTTCTTGCAGGGCATTGGGGTGGGCATGGTGTCAGCACTGCGTCATCGCAGCATTCCAACTTGACCTCACCTCACTCCATTTTTTTTTCAGATGCTCCCACCCCTCCTCTTGTTACCTTGGTCTAATCATCTTCCATCTCACCTTTGACCCTATAGTTTTAATGGCGCAGATTTCGGACCGCTAATTGGGAAGTCGGCATTCTCAGGGTCTACCTCTCTCTACCTTCGCTTCCCCCTGACTCCCTTACACTTGGTGTATGTGGGTTGTATTTTTTTTCTACCTCTTTGGACTAAAAGTTTTCTCTCATCGCCCCCCTTCCTCTAAGTCTAAGCTTACACAGAACCACTCACGCACGTACATCCGCACTTCTCGCAGACGATACATCTCAAGGTATTTCAGTAGCCAACCAGCAGACGAACAGGAATAGGAGACAAGAAGAATAGCAAGGGAAAGGGAAGGGGTGGAGAATAAAGGAACACAACTAGAAGCGAAGCAGCCGAAATGTTCTAAGAAAATAAATCCGATCCTCCAATATGGCAACATAATTTGGTTCATTAACCCGCGGAATCTACCCCCGAGTTTATCTGGCTATGCGTTGCCTCTGTGACCTTGGCATGCAGAGGATGAACCTCCTTTTCAGCCCCAGAATTCCTTAGTGTGTTTTCGCTTCCTCTGAGATCCACCTTGTCCAATCTATCATCAGATCTGTAAGCTGCTGTGTTGTTTCCTTCGTTTATTTGTGTACATTTCCTTCTCATTCTGGGTCCAATCTCGTATCAAGGTTTTCTTTTTTCCGACTTCCAAGTTGTGTTTTATTGGACGACTACATAGAGGGACGTAATTGGCTTAGCGATATTTATTGCCGTATTTTGAGTGTGTGTCTGGATAACTTAGTGTATAGTGGATGGCCTTCCTGGTCGTGTGATATGCTCTCATGACTGTCGTCACAATGTTCGCGTTTTACGATGGTCGCGGGCTCAAACTCTGCCCATCACCATCAACCTTGTGCGAGAATTTATAAGTCCATTAGTGTCCAGCCTTCTTGGGTTGTTGTTTTTTTTTGTGTTTTTTTTTTGAGGGGGGGGGGGGGTGAAGCAGGGGAATTTCCGACTCAAACGTCACAGGCCGCTGAACAAGACCATCGACTACATGGGGCACTGAAACCAGAAGTTTAGATGGGCTGGACAGCATCCCGTCAAGGACTAAGTTTGGGCTTCGAGTCTAGCAGATTTTTAGCAATAAACAAAAAGAAACGGCCTCGTTTAATTTAGGGGACAGGAGTAATTACTATTTGCGATAAATCTTTTATGACACTGTCTTCTGATTGTGTTTTCTGATTCAAAAAACAACTAAGTTCCAAAGCTACACATTGTGCAAGTGGCCCCCCCCCCCCTTGTTTCTCCCCACATCACATCAGCTGTAGCACTGAATCCGTTTTAATCTGGAAGGAAACATTTTTTGGAAATCAAGCTGATAAAGACAAAAAAAAAAGTTTCAAATTGTTTGTTCTGACAAGCGCAGGAAAGAAAAGCTTTGGATAGAAAGAAAAACGAAATAGACTAAAAAAAAAAAAGAAAATAAAACATGCCAGTCTAGCGAGGGCCGGAGACTGTGGCGCCAAGTTTTTTTCACGAGATTCGTCTCGAATTGAAGTTTCTATTTGGTTTCGGTGTGGAAGTTGAAAAAACAAAAAGTCCCATGAAGACAATTTACTCACTTCCTTGTTAACGAGCGCGAAAAGAAGAAGTGCAAGTCAAGCGACAGACAAAATGCAGACTTTGATTTTCTTCCGTTCACATTAGTTTGATTGCATTCAATTCAACAAAGCGCCCTTTAAAACATTATCAACAACCAACATGCTACATTATTTGTACCCTGGGTATTGGACCGAAAAAATTCTGAATGTCGGCTGTTTTAAAAACACCTTTAATTCCTAATTGCTTAGATAGATATGTTTCTTTGAACATTATTGATATCATAGCATATGTCAGCTCCTTTCTTCTGTTGTTATTGCTTCGTACATAAAAGTCAAGTTCCCCTTTCAGACCTGGCAATCTATTGGGCAGATGATGCGATGTTCTTCTCTTTATGTGGCCTACGGTTAACGAGGGTGCCATGTGGCCAACACAACGACCAACCGCCTTTACTTTTGCCCAACTAATGTCGGGAACCCATTAGTGCTGGGTGGACTCAGTGGCACCTGAAGATCGATGTTTCGTATAAGCTATAGTCTAATACGTAGAAGCGTGTACAGTTTCATTATAAAATATTTAAAATAATGTACAGATGTGTGGGTGGTGTGGGTGGGAGCCAAAAAGTCGATATATCTCTGGCAGTGGCGTACCGAGGACTTACTACAGGCTCAGATTAAAAAAAAATAAGACTTTCTAGACAAAGTCCAAGTCTAAAAGAAAAATGCAGACAGGTACTGGGTCTACAAAATGTACTACTGCAGACAGGTACTGGGTCTACAAAATGTACTACTGCAGACAGGTACTGGGTCTACAACATGTATTATCAGATGGAGAAGACAGGTACTGGGTCTACAAAATGTACTATCAGATGGAGAAGACAGGACGCTGAAGCTACACTAATCGGCCACCTAGAGCCCTTAGCAGGAGCAATGTAGCGTTTTTTTTTTCCGAGCCCTCTCTGGCTGCCATTTTCTGCAGGCGATGTTTAGCCTAGGTTGTCGTCTGCTGTTCTCGCGCTGAAAGGATACGTTGAACCAGAGAGAGAGAGAGAGAGAAAGAGAGAGAGAGAAAGAGAGAGGGAGAGATAGTGAAAGAGAGGGCGAATTATTTTTGTCGAACACCCCAAATACCCCTCCTCAAGGCTTCATGTTTTTTCCTACCAGCTGGTTTTCCGTGACATGTACCCTTTTCCCGGAGGTCTCTCTGCGGTGTTTGGGGGAAGTAAAGGCTGGAAATGAGGGGCGGGAAGTCGACGGCGCTTGATGAAAGATTGACAACACGAGAGGGCGGGGGGACATCTTCATGTGCACAAAAGTGGGTGCACGAGATACGGAAGAAGTTGGATGGAAAGGAGGGGGGGGGGGCATAGCTGGGTAAGGTCATAAGTAAAATGAGATGCGTGAATAAATGTTTTTGCGTGAGAGCCTCGTTGTGAGATGATCGTCGCTTGATTTGTGTGTGTGTACAGCTACTCACACTCGTAGGTCTGCTGTCCACTTGTACATCGCTAGCAGGACAATGCTGGTCTGATGACCTTTTAGTCATGTTTTCTTCTAGGCCACTTTGATGTCATCGCCGGCAAGTGCTTCGGTGCAGGGTAAGGATGGGCATTCTCTTCACTTGAGCAGTAACAACCTCCGAGTCGGGGCGAAGTCATGTTCTCTGACAAATCGTTCAGTTTAGAGTCTTAGTCTAGGATTATAATATACCTATGGTTCAGTTTAGAGTCTTAGTCTAGGATTATAATATACCTATGGTTCAGTTTAGAGTCTTAGTCTAGGATTATAATATACCTATGGTTCAGTTTAGAGTCTTAGTCTAGGATTATAATATACCTATGGTTCAGTTTAGAGTCTTAGTCTAGGATTATAATATACCTATGGTTCAGTTTAGAGTCTTAGTCTAGAATTATAATATACCTATGGTTCAGTTTAGAGTCTTAGTCTAGGATTATAATATACCTATGGTTCAGTTTAGAGTCTTAGTCTAGGATTATAATATACCTATGGTTCAGTTTAGAGTCTTAGTCTAGGATTATAATATACCTATGGTTCAGTTTAGACATGCGCATTCATTTGTTTGACAGGTTTCGCGCTTAACTAGAAAGCAGTCAGAAAGAAATGCAACTAAAGGTCTCCACTAATCCATGTCTTCTACTAGCTGCAAGCTATCAATTGGTATAGCCAGTACTACTTAAGTCATTGCTTAAGTTTTTATATGCCCGCATCAGTTACTTCCGGTCTTCCAGCATATTAACCCCACTTGTTGATTAGCTCTGATGATAGTCTTTCCTTTCTTGTAAAAAAAAAAAAAAAAAAGGCGGCAATTCAAAAAAATAGAAAAATCGTCTGCCCAGACGGAGTCCAGTCAATAGGGCTCACTTTGTAGACTGGACGATATAATGGAACAAATAAAAAAAAACATGGCCGAAACAGAGAAAAAGTAGAAGAAAGGGTTTTGTGGCGCCGAAATATCTGTCCGCCCCTTTTCCCCACCCTATGAGATTCTCCTATTTTTTTGCTTATTCTCTTTTATTTTCTATCTGCCCAATGAATGAAGGATAGAGAGCAGGGAATGATGGATTCTGGGGAAACCCCCAAGATGATTTTCGACTCTTCAAAGCCACATTCCCGGCGCCCAATTCTTACTCTTCTATTCCTTCGCAATCGTAACCCTCTCGTCTGTCGGTAATGTGGCGGACTGATTGAGGAAAGCGCCCGGGAATCAATAACCTGCTCCGAGAAGTTTAATTAGATTGAAGCTGGGCGCTGCTTCCAATTATATTTCGCCACCCCTACACCCCTCTCCACCTAATCCCCCCTTCCCTCTGTTCTCCGTCCATTTTTTTTTCTCTTCATCTCTTGCTAAACTTGACTCTTTACTTTCTCTTTCTGTCGGGAAGATGTCGCGGATAAAAGCAGAAGACGGTTTTCTGCAAGGTGTGAAGTTTGATGAAGATATAAGTTTTTCCTTTGCAACTGTATTTCTTTCACGTTCTAGCAGACACATTGAAACATTGAAATGGGGCGAACAATCGTCAGACCATCTCTGGAAGCGCTAAATGTCACATTTAGAAAGAGAATGTTTTATGTTAATACATGCTCTAATTGCTTGAGTATTAACTAAATTGTTCAGTTCACTGACCCTAAGCTTTCAGTATCACATTTCTACAGTCGACCAAGATATTTGACGTCTGCCTCTTATTATATAGCCATAGTGTGTGTGTGTGTGTGTGTATGTGTGTGTCTGTGTTTCGTTAAGTTTCAGAGTTACATTTTAAACTTGCCCAACATCTGACCCTCCATCGCGATGAAGTTTGCAAGCGATTGTTATGGAAGAAGACAAGATTCGAACTCGAGATTATCGTGATGATAGTCCGAAGCGCATAATACATTTTTTTTCGTTTATTTGTTTGTGCTGTTTTTTTTATATATATATATAGTAGGTCTATTGATTGCTTGGTTGATTACTTGGTAGACTGACGTTAGCATCTTTAAGTCGTAGAACGACTTTGGTTCATCTCGAACACTTTTTCATGTGGCTGTGGTTCATCTCGAACACTTTTTCATGTGGCTGTGGTTCATCTCGAACACTTGTTCATATGGCTGTAGAGTCCTATTTTGTAGAGACACTCCCGTCCACAGATATCGCAGGTTAAGGTGACTTTTGTTTTGGTGGTAGAGGAGCCAGACATTTTTCGTTTGGCAAGCTATTCTTCTGAGGCTCATGTTGTTGTGTTTTGCTGTCTCTAGCTTTCTTGGTCACTATATCTCTCCACGTAGTGCGGTCTAGGGCTATGAATTCCTAATGGTAAATTGTTACCATTACGACATGCATCTTACCAATATCTTATAGCGTAGACTTGTCTGTTTCTGTGTTATACAATCAATGATTATTTTGTAGTGCAGTCATTCAAGAACTAAAGTCTATTAAAACAAATCACTCGTCTCTCTAAGAGGACTCCGACATATTATCTTCCAGACATATTGATTCCGTTAAAGAGCAATTAGGCAAGGGCTGATAAGTCTTGTATCTTCTCTAATCTTATTATTTTTGTTTAAATAGCCTGGATTTGTTTATCTTTTTCTCAATCCTTTTTACCCTGAAATCTTATTCTAAAAAATTTAAACAAAATAATATTATGACATACGCACTGACAGACTCACTGAAAAAAAAAGGTCTTCTACTAAGAGTAGGATTGTGTAAAATCTTCGCCCTATAATCCACCCTGGTGTTGTCCCCCTCTCTCCATGCCCCCCCCCCTTTCTCCTTCCACAATAAACAAACGCGCACGCGCGCACACTCACAAATCAACGTGTTTGTTAAATGTCCTTCCTTTCTCTCGTTATCCCCCCCCCCTCCTCCTATTTGAACCGTCCAGTCTCTGCATGTTGTTGGTGGAAATAATTAATCAAACCCCCCTTCCCTCCCTCTCTACATCCACCGGAAGAAGGACGCGGCCATCGAAGTGCAGACCAGAATATTGCCATTACATATTTCAAAGAAAACATACAAAATAATTTTTTTTTAAAAAAGGACAAAAACAAAGGGGGGGGGGGTGAGTGTAAAGGTCAACCCTAAAAGAGTGTTAATGACTGGCACATTTATAGGACAAAAATGTATAATTTACATTTTTTTTAATTGTGTTTTTTTAATGAACCTAAATTTAAAAAAAATAATTTTTGGCCTGTTAAATTCACGTACAGTCAAAGTTGACAATGATTTCACAATTCAAACTTTTTATTATTTTTTGAGGTGAAATATTTTTTCGGCTTTGTTGTTATTTTCTTGGGTATGAGGCAAATGCCATACAGGCAAGTGGGGGTAGAGATGTGGGCAATGATCAATACACGGGCAGCACTGGAGCAATTTGGCCGCCAGAATCGGCCCATTGACTCAGCCATGCATTATGCGATTAGATTGACAATACAATTTCCTTCACTCCATCCACGGACCTTCTCACATTTCCACTCCAACCCCACCCCTTTCTCCCCTCCGACAACCATTCGTCCCCTCCCCAGATCGGACGCCATTTCTACCGTCCTTCCATCATAGCCACGAAGTCGTTGCTGCTGTTTTATTATATACATTTATAATGGTGTTGCTTTCTCCTAAACACCAACAATTTTTGACGTGACATTTTTTTTCAACGCTAGGGGCAATTTATTTACATCTCTCTCTCTCTCATCCTTCTTTTTCTCTTTCTCTCTTCTCTCTTACTCTTCTTTCATCCCTCCCTTTCTCTGTCTTTCTTCCTCCTTCTCAGCCACAACCTTTCTTTTGCTCTCCCCCTCCGTCCATCTCTCTTCTCCTCCTCCTCCTTCTTGCACTCTTTCCCTATCTCTTTCACTCCCTCCTTTCTATTTCTAGACATCCCCTCTCTTTTCTCTCTATCCTCCCTTTTCTTAAACTTGTTCCTTCTCCTTTCTCTCACTCGTTCTCGTTCTTCCTTCCTCCTTATGTCTGTTGCTTTCTCTCTCTCTCTCTCTCTCTCATTCTCCCTCTCCCTCTCTCTCATTCTCCCTCTCTCTCTCTCTCTATCTCCCTCCCTGTCTCTCTCTCTTTCTCTCAATCATCCTCTCTCTCTCTCTCTCTCATTCTCCCTCTCTCTCTCTCTCTCCCTCCCTATCTCTCTCTTTTTCTCAATCTCCCTCTCTCTCTCCCTCTCCATCTCCCCCCTCTCTCCCTCTCTCAATATCCCCTCTCTCTCTATCTCCCCCCCCTCTTTCTCTCTCTCTATATATATTTCCCTCTCACTCTTTGTTGTGCTCCCTTCCTGCCTTTGTCTGCTGCCCTCTCTCTCCTCTTCCTTCTCTCTCTCTCTATTTCACTCTCACTCTTTCTTCTTTCTCATCCCATAAGACAAAGTAACCCAATCTTCACTGCTAATTAATACATTCATTTTACTTTTTCTTTTATTCTGACAATTAAACAACAACAAAGCTCTACATCTCGCGCATCATGCCTACGTGTAGTCTACACTTCTTTCTATTCGTTGTTGTGGTTGTCATCTTCTGTTATTTGTGTATGCCTCTAAGCACGATCTGTCAGCGTGAAGTCTTCAGTAGAGACCACCAGTAGAGCCAACTCCATTTAGATCAGATGCAGTTCTTGGATTGACATCGCGGCCAGATTCAAACGTAAGGGTAGAGTCTACGACGTAATGAGTTAACTTCCGGCTGTCATCGTCTTGCAATGCTTTTAAGCATTACCCGTTTCATAACTATATTTCTGAATTATTTATTGAAATGTAATAGCATACTATTCAGCATGCAGAATTACAAAAGTTGATAATATAAACTTTTTAGCGTCCAATTTGTGTTGGACTTTTGTATATTGTTCCCGATATCAGACTTTTGCAGTCGACTAAATGAACCAATGTTTGCTACTATGCCGACATTCATTGACATTTCTGTTAAGACCTTAAGTGACATCTTAAAAATGAAGTCGGCAATAACAGGTCCCTTTCCAAACAAAGTAATTAGTTTGACTTCAAAGTTAAATCGGAAGGATGGGGGGAAGAGGCGATTGTTTAAGGGGTTTACCCGAGAGTCAAATCGCATTCTCATTCCAACTTGCTGTCCTTAACCTGCCTTAGTATCGATGAATGCATTTAAAGTTAATTCCCGAACAGCGACAAGTCCAAATCAAGCCAACAATGGTGAAGTCCTAGTGTTCCCATAGTTAAACCCCATTTCCTATTTGATTTACTTAAATAAGCCTGAAGACATTAAATCAATCGTATCAAGTTACATGTACATATTTTACTGAATATCAGGCCGTAATATTCAATGTTACTTGCTTTAATTTTGTCTAGCTATAAGAATGTTATCCCCCTTGTTTCGCCTCTTAAACCCACGATATGTAATTAACCACAGGCTTGACTTCTTAGTAAAGAGTTGGTTATGAACGTCTCTTAAGGACACACTTTTGAAAGGGGTCACAAATATTGAAAGCAAACCCTTCTTTACGCTCGTGCAAACACAAAATACGCCTGCGCGTGCGGCCATTTATTTGTCCTCTTTCCCCCCTCCTCTCTGCCCCGCTCACTCTAGTTGTCGTCCCCGGACATCCCTCCTCGGCACCCCCTGCCCCTGCTGTCTTTCCTTTAGGATCATTTCCTGATCGCCATCGACTCAAGGCAGGCTGGAAGAAAGTTGAGGGGCGCCCTAACGTAACGCCCTGGCACGCCACAGCGATTCTTCCGGGACTGGCGCCCCAGGCACTTGGGGGGGGGGGGGCGGCAGAAGTAACTCCCCCCTCTCCCAGACCGTACTACTGCAACCATTCACTGACCCCCCCACACACACACACGCACGCGCGCTAGTACACACTTGGACTGTCTTGGCTAACATTAGCAGCCATTGGCCCTCCTGGAACGTTGGGCCATAGCAGATTGCTGCCTCCATTCATGTAGGGTAGAGCACTCGGCCATACACACTCTCTAGGAAAGTAGAATTAGACAAAGAGATTATAAACAAAGGGAGATGAACAGAGAATATTGCTTAAGTCGTATTTAAAAGAAGTGGTTGTCGACGAGAATTGATAGCCTCCGAAAATCATAGGATAATTTTTGTTTTCATTAAGTATTTCAGCCAGTGACCTTTCTGTAAAAAAAAAACTAAGCCAACTTTGAAGCCTTTAGCTGCAGACATTACGCCACTGCACTCCTCCCCCATCTTTACCCAATTCTGAAAGGAAATGTATATATATAATCATCTTTCTTTATTTTCTTATACTATTTCGACTTTCGCCAGTATAAAAAAAAGTGTGTGTGTGTGTGTGTGTGTTGTGGGCGAGGCGGGAAGAGACAGATTAGTGAGAGTCTGTGAAACAAGCAACTCCAATCTCCGACTCGCAAACTCAATAAGAAGCAGCCTCTAAGACTCTCCGATACCCGCCACCCCCCTCCAACTTCACACATCTAACAGGCTCACCCTGTGCCACCCTTCTCCCATCGCAATACAAACTCACGCTGTATAGAGCTGTCAATCGCAGGAGACTTTGCCCTATTGGAATCCGGCCTCTTGGGCTGCTCCATCCTATTTCCAACTGTCATCTCCAGACGTTGCAGCCCCCCCCCCCCCCCCATTTCCTTTTTTTCCACGATCCATGGAGCCAGGCCGACCCCCAAATAGTCTTGAGTGTTATACACGCCTTTTTATTTGCAAGGACTCTTTCTACCCCGACCCCCTGCCACCTTTTTTTTATGTTTGTTCATTTTTTTTCTTTAATAAAATCTGAACAAATTCCGAATTGTAAGTATCGGCTACTACAAATAATATAAATATATATATACACACTGTGTGAGTGTGTTATAGACACTGTGTGAGTGTGTTATAGACACTGTGTGAGTGTGTTATAGACACTGTGTGAGTGTGTTATAGACACTGTGTGAGTGTGTTATAGACACTGTGTGAGTGTGTTATAGACACTGTGTGAGTGTGTTATAGACACTATAGACAAGAAAACGTAGTATACGTGTTTGTTGAGTAGTACATTTGTTTTCATTATTGTCTCTATTTCGGATTATCTCCAATTTCACTTTTAAAATATTATTGGTTACATCCTTCTCCTCTTAGTATTATTATTATTATTATTATTATTTGCTTCTTCACACTTAAAGTAATCCCACGCGTTAATGTTTCGTCCCGCAGTTGTTAGAAAAAGTACATACACACACACACACATATATATATATTTTTTTTTTAAACCAATGACGTCGAGTTGGTGGTATAATTGTGTTGACCATTTTTGTTTACTGCACAATAACAAATAGAATATCTCACGCTAGACACGTTTATGTCATCCTATACTCTATACTCTTATACTCTATACCCTTATACTCTTCTATTCTATACTCTAATGCTCTAATACTCTTACACTCCTAAAATCTTATGCTTTTATACTCTATTCTATTATACTGTATACTATTATACTCGATACCTTAATAGACTATACTCTAATACGCTTAAGCTCTTAAACTCTTATACTCTATATACTCTTATACCGTACTCGTGAGATGTTTTGTTTGAGTAATTTGTTGAAGTACAAAAGAAAATCTAAAACGGACTCATACTCAATCTCAGACAAGACCAGTAAAGAAGGCGCAGAAGTGTGTGGTCATTTCATATCTTCTTTGGCACCCTTGGATAGCAAAACTCACAAACAAAAAATCTAGTTAAAGTGATGGGGACTTTTGCTAATCATCTAGTTATTGGTGGAACTTTTGACGGATGAGACAGCTCTCCCCTTCCTCCGTTATCTCTTCATTCCCTTGTATTTACCAACAGAGCGTCTTATTCTCTTTCAACACACCCCTCCCTGCCTGCGCCCCCCCTCTCCCACAGTTCTAATTCTTCCCTATCCCTTCAGTCTTCAGCTCTGACACAACAAATACACTTTTTTTCTTTTCTGTTCTTTTTTTTTCTTCTTCTTTCTTCAGAATTCTTTCTCTCCGTCAACTGGTGGCCTTAGCGCTTTCACTGGCGTCACCAGATAGAGGGACGCGAGATAGAAAGAAAGGAAAAGGGGGGAGTTAAAAGAAAGAAGGGGGGGGGCGCGCTTTAACAGTCCGGCCCAGGGCCATATCTGAGTGATTGATGGCTTGCTGGACTTCGATTGACAGTGAAGGGCTATTTGCGCCTAATGTTCATTCTCAGTCTCTTTTCCCGGACTCCACTTCTGTCCCCACCGCTACTCCCCACATTCCCCTTTCTAGTTCTCTCTCTTTTTTTCCCCATCTCTTCTTGTACTCCCTCTTCTCCCCCCTACCTCTTTATCTCCTTCATCCACTCTTTCCATACTGCCATCCTCTTCCTGTTCTCTGCCCCATTCCCCTCAAACGTTTTCAAATTTGCAAAAAGTCAAAATGTCGGAATTTACAAACTATGTCATCACACATAAAACAAAAAAAAAAAGAGGAAGAGAGAAAATTTTAAAAAAAATTGGAGGATGAGAGTGAAGGAATAAGTCTCGTAATGTTTCCCCCTTATTCACTCCCTGTTCTGTGTATTCCACACCCCTCCCCCCTCTCGCCGACTTCCACAATGGTCGAAGTTATCGCCAACCTTCAGGGCTCAAAGTGAATAATTATTCGTTGGCAGGTCACGTGTCATGGCGCTCATGTGACATCATTACGACAAAACGATTTACATTTTAAATTGTAACAAAAAGGAACATTTTCTGTGTATCTGTCTACAAAACTATGGACGACAGTGAGTGTTGCCACGTGTCTGTTGTAACAGACCATCTTACTTTTAGTTCCGGTTTAAGCGCGCGACAATTTCTCTTTCACCTACTCAGCCAGAGAAGTCATTATGGGATATATTGATGCCAAAAATGTATTGATAATGAAGTATTACTTACCATGGATATAGCGTCATTATACAGTTCAATGTTGGTATTTTAAAGTATCTTTTCTAATTATGTCCTGAATCTCCCAGTAGGAACATAGATCAAATCTCGATCATTCCACTTCACACACAAACACAAAAAACACACATACAAACACACATATACTACACACCTACAGATTCAAACGCTTGGATACATTGAAGCGCTGAATATCTCTAATGCTATTAGTTTCTATTAGCCTCCCCCCCCCCCAACCCATTGATTCTTACTGAAAGACACAATCCCCTGCCCTTCAGCTGTCTACGATGGGAGGGTGTGGGGAGACGAAGGAGAATGGAGTCGGGCGCGTTCTCTCGCCGCTGCCTTTTGTCCAGGGAGGAAAGCGATGCCTCGAAAAACTGTTTGCTCAGTTTGTTCCGAGCGCTACGCCCTCGATCGGCGAGAGTCAAGTGATTCACAAAAGGAATGGGAGGGTATCGCCAAGGAAGACAAAACCCAAATTTGCGCCTATTTGAAGAAGTCAGTTTCCAGGACTCGTTCCAGACACAAAAGCCTGCGTTTATTTAACTTTTTGGAAGAATGAAATGAAAGGGCGGAGAAAAAAAAGAGAGAGAAGGGGGTTCTGGAGGCGTCGCTTTGTATTGTAAGAGGGAAGGAAGTTAAGGAACTAATGAGATAGCAAACAGGACGAGAAAAGAGGGGAAGTATCAGTGGGTCCGTATTGGAGCCTCATCTTTACACCCGATTGCGTTACACGTAATGACACAGTTGCCATTGTTGCTGCTTCAAAGTGTTGGATTAAAACCACTGAATCGCAGGGCAAAGAAAGAAGAAGGTTTTGCTGGCGCATGTAAATGATGAGTTGGCATTCGCCCCCCCCCCCTTTTCTCTCACCACACACACTCAACTTCACACACCACACTCACACGAACACACCACACACACACAACTTCACACACCACACTCACACGAACACACGTTCTTCTCTTTTGTTCCGTGTGTTCCTTCTGAACTACGATGATTATATCCTAGTTGACATCCTAGCTGACATCCTAGCTCATATCCTAGCTCACATCCTACCTCACATGCTAGCTCACATCCTAGCTGACATCCAAGCTGACATCCTAGCAAACATCGTAGCTGACATCCTTCCTAGCTGACATCCTAGATACAGCCTACCCGTAGGACGACTGGGAATGGAGGCGGGCCATGTTCAAGCATGACACAATCGAAACGACAGTCCAGAGCGCATGTAACACGACCATACAGCCAGCCATCCTGCTTGCTATGTATCCAAATATTTCACAAATAGCCTCATACAGGCCGTGAGTGAATGCCGTTTCAATATAGCTACTGTATAATATACAGTTTAATTTTTAGTTTTGTTATTGCGATTATAACATCATTTAATGATTTAAAGTTAAAGAAATGTTTTTCCCCTGCCTACACTATATACTAGCTGGACTAAAGCAATATGTACATTGATATGCATGATATCCCTATAGAGGTTACAATTGACATTCAACTTGGGAACTCAATACTGTTATTATACGGTTGTTTGATCTCAGTCTTTAACGGAGCCAAATTAAGTTCTTTGACATGCTCACCACTCAAACAGCGTTTGTTTTGTTTTTTTCTATCTTCAGATATTTCCCCATAATGCATCTGTTTTTCTTTTTAATATAATACCTCTTATGAATGGGTTACCTACCTTTGCACGTCTGGTGACATAAACCTGGGAAGTAACGGAATAGAAAAAAGTTTGTTTCTGGGGTTCATGACTCTCGTCTCCCAACAAACATCAAATTCACAAACATCCCATTCACAAACATCCCATTCACAAACATCCCATTCACAAACATCCCATTCACAAACATCCCATTCACAAACATCCCAGTCACAAACATCCCATTCACACCAAACATCCCAGTCACAAACATCCCATTCACAAACATCCCATTCACAAACATCCCATTCACACCAAACATCCCAGTCACAAACATCCCAGTCACAAACATCCCAGTCACAAACATCCCAGTCACAAACATCCCAGTCACAAACATCCCATTCACACCAAACATCCCAGTCACAAACATCCCATTCACAAACATCCCAGTCACAAACATCCCAGTCACAAACATCCCAGTCACAAACATCCCAGTCACAAACATCCCAGTCACAAACATCCCAGTCACAAACATCCCATTCACAAACATCCCATTCACAAACATCCCATTCACAAACATCCCATTCACAAACATCCCATTCACAAACATCCCATTCACAAACATCCCATTCACAAACATCCCATTCACAAACATCCCAGTCACAAACATCCCATTCACACCAAACATCCCAGTCACAAACATCCCAGTCACAAACATCCCATTCACAAACATCCCAGTCACAAACATCCCAGTCACAAACATCCCATTCACACCAAACATCCCAGTCACAAACATCCCATTCACAAACATCCCAGTCACAAACATCCCAGTCACAAACATCCCAGTCACAAACATCCCAGTCACAAACATCCCAGTCACAAACATCCCAGTCACAAACATCCCAGTCACAAACATCCCAGTCACAAACATCCCAGTCACAAACATCCCTTGCCAATCTGTCTCAGTAGTTCAAAAAAATAGTACACATATAGTCTTCTTGACTAGTTATTTAAATAACCTGTCTTATATACCCATCTGTCTGACTGTCCGTCTGTCTGTCTGTCTTTGTCTCCCCCTCCATCTCTACTTACAAAATACAAAATGGTAAGATCAAAGATTTGGAAGGATTTGGCTTCATCGGGGCCTTTTGGCTAAAGATTAAAGAAAGAGAACTCTGTTTAAATTTAATTTCAAGGGGGAGAAAAAAGCGCAATTGCTTTGTTTATTTATTTAGACAGAACATCCAATGTAGAAAGGAAACGCGAGGGCGGCGCTGTGGTGTTTCGGAAGACTCAATCTGTGAGCAAAAAAAGAAAGACTTAATGTTTGAAGCAGAGGCTGGGAGGCTTCGAGAAAGTTCTAACATTCTGAAGACATGTTTTTAAAGCCTCTTTGCTGAACTCGCGGATGAGAATGCCTTTGTAGTTGGAGAACCGCTGGGAAATCTCGAAACTTGTTGACAAATACGTCACACACACACACACTTTTTTTTTGTGTTCTTGAACACCTTTGTCTTCTTCAAGTGAAGACGTCTTGAAAACTTTCACCTTATAAATCTATTTCTTTTTAAACATAGACCGAAAGAAAAACAAAAGTCTTTCAGAAAGTCTCCAGAGTTTTTGCCTTGGAGCTGAATCTCTCCATTACTCTACTCTGGTAGGAGGCGACACTGTTATATCAACACAAGCCCATTTGCACAATAGTAAAAAAAAAAAAAAAAAAAACTTAAATGAAGCTTTGATTTTTAAATAAGGAATGGATTTAAGAAATAAAAGTTTGGGCTTGGGGGGGGGGGGGGGTGAGACAAAGGCGTTATATATTGTATAAACGTTGGTGGTATAAATTTGGCTATTCTCTGCAGAATGTCAAATGTTGTTTATACCAGCGTCCCCTTTGAACTCTTGACAAAACTCATTCCCATTGAAACCAGAGCCATTAGGAGTCAAGACATAGCTGTTTGGTTTCTTTCCCAGTTTTTATAATGCAATGGAGTTAGAATGATTGACTTTCATCAACAGGCTAGTTTTGGATCAGTCCTAAACGTCATGAGATATTGAATGAATAATACATTCATTGTCTCCATCATTATAATAGTAATGGATTCCCCACCATGACATTACTTCATCCCTTACAATAGCATTACGTTGACTAATTAAAACAAAGCTTATATCAACTCACTGTGTCTGTCTTTCTGTCTGTCTGTCTGCTCGGTGAAAAGTTTGAACATGTTATTTCTCCTACGCCTTATCTCGAATCAAGTTAAAACGTTGCACAATTATTCATTGGCGAGACAATACACGAATCAATTTTAAAAATTTGTCTAGTTATTATTAGCAATTAATTATTTTGTTTGACATCAAAAAAGGGAAATAACTTCTTCATTTATGAGTGATATAGTTGTAATTGCGGAGTTCTTCCCCTTATTTTTTTTTTAAATATATTGCTTGTTTTACCCTATAGTCACGTGTTTGCTCTGCAGGTGATGGCCTTGACAACAGTGTAGGTTCCGGTGAAGGCACAGCAGACGAGGATGACGAGCGGGGCTCAAAAAGAAACAAAAAACGTGGAATTTTTCCCAAAGTGGCGACAAATATCATGAGGGCGTGGTTATTTCAACATTTATCGGTAAGTAATCTCATGAGGGCGTGGTTATTTCAACATTTATCTGTATGTAATCTCATGAGGGCGTGGTTATTTCATCATTTATCTATAGGTAATATCACGAGGGCGTATATTCATATTATATATATATGCCGCCAAGAGAATAAGAATGTTCTTTGGTCTCTACAGAAGTCCAATGAGCCTCTAGTACGGGCAACAGGAATCCTTACAACAGGTCACGTTCCGTCTAGAAGCTCGTGGTATTACGACTTGTTTGTTTGTTGTTGTTGTTTGTTGTTGTTTTTTTTTTTGGGGGGGGGGGAGGGAGAGTTCTCATCCTCTGTTTAATCCTGGTCTCTTTCCCGACCACGGGTAGATACAAAGCGACATCGTCGCACACACGACTCGGTCTCTCCCCAGTCCCCCCCCCCCAACCCAGCATTAGAAAAGCTCTACGCCAGCTAATGAGAAATGCCGGCCTGATTGACAGCGGCGTTTCCAGGGATGGCGATCTGGTGTTAGTTTTGGGGCTTTACCGTTAAGGCCCCGGCCAGTCCTCTTGGAGGATCAGGATGACAGCTAGGATCTGTCCATCCTTCGGGTCCAGATAGACCTGCACACGTGACAAGGAGTCAGGCACGTGATTGGACTTTGATAACGTCATTTCTTGGAGTTCTCTCTCTCTCTCTCTCTCTCTCTCTCTCTCTCTCATTTACAACAGTAAATGCCACGCAAGTACGGGCCTACACCAATTGCTGCAGCGTTCCTCTGAAGAGAAGAAGAAGAAAAAAAAAAAGCACATTTTGTTTCGTCCATTGGATATCAAATTTTGGGAGGAGACAGATCAATTGCTTCATTTTTATCTTCCCTCTCCAGACGTTTATCTTGAAGCAGCTCTTGCTGTAAGGATGTGTTCAGCCTTACAAAATGAGGATCAGTTTCCCATCATTCCAGAGAAGGATACGAAATATAAAAACAAAAAGGCTGGTGGGGGGGGGAGAGATTCCAGAATATTGAAGAAGAGTTTGTTTTTTTTTAAAGTGGCAATCTGAAGGAAGGTAGTGCCCTTTCTGTGAACTGGGTGATTAAGTTTTGATTATGCCCTTACTATGGAGAGATTTGCCATTGTGTCGTTGCTTGATGCCCGCAGGATGACAGTTTTAACAAACAGGGATTCAGAGAAGGAATGGTTTTAAAACCCTAACGACAGAGGGATTTTTAAATAGTGGGGCATGGGGGAGGGTAAAATAAAGAAATGGCTAGCGCTAGTGAGAGACTCAGAGATCATAGATATAAAGAGAGAGCCAATAGAGAGAGAGTGAGACACTCAGAGATAGATATAAAGAGAGACGACTTTAAGTTCCTTGCTCACGCTTGAGTAAATCTGCATGCACGCAGTGGCGGCACCCGGTTCTGAAAAGGAAGGACACTTACTATTATTGATTTTAACCATAATCAATTAGATTGACCTAGGACGTGTCTAGCTTAAGCAGAGGTGTTCCACAGTTTAATTTGTCTTATGACCTTGACTTCAACCTATTAATAGAACAGTTGTCGAATTAAACTAATTTTAATAATTGGTCTTGACTCTTTAGAAACTGGACTCTTGGGATTTTTAAAATTGGTCCATAGAGACTGGACTCTTGGTCGTCACCTGTCTCTGTCTCTCCATCACAAAAGTCTCTACGTTCAATGTCATTTATACCTCACAGATATTCTCTCTGTCGTTCACTGACACTCTTTCTGCCTTCCATCTATTTGTTTATCTCTGTCTTTCTTTTTCCTCAGTCTCGTCTGTCTGTCTCTCTCTTTTTCCGAATATCTCTCTCTTCTTTCAATGTCTCTTTCTGTCTGTCTCTTTCCTTCTCTTTCTATCTCATTTAAAAAAAAAATTGCCCACTTTTTCTCCGCCTGTACAGAAAAGTC
The DNA here is from genome assembly GCF_947242115.1 of Biomphalaria glabrata. NCBI lineage: Eukaryota > Metazoa > Mollusca > Gastropoda > Planorbidae > Biomphalaria > Biomphalaria glabrata. Next base: position 27,237,770 of record NC_074713.1, read on the forward strand.
GACGCCGTCACAAACTAGTAATGGCGGACATTGTCCAAATCAACAGACTCTACTAAAAGCATTGTGTGTCCCCGAGTCGTCCGGCAAATCCTGTTAACCCGAGAGCCCGGCTCGCCATGACTGGCTTCTACTGATTGGTTCCTCCCCCCCCCCTCACCTTTCTGCTTGTTCATCTTCCCTTCACATTTTGCCCTTCCCCCCCCCCCCCCTTTTCCAGTTTTTTCCCCTGGCTTCTTTTTTTTTATATCTATTAATCGCAATTTGAAAATAAATACAATTTGGCCCTCCATAGTTCTGGGCGTCCAGACAAAAAGGGTAGGGCAAAATTGGAACAATTTGGACGCAGGGAATAGGACTAATTTAGTTATCCTGGAATTTCGTCCTGGACGATGGTGGAAAAGGCGGGTCTATTTTTTCCCCCATGAGAGGAAAGTTTGGCAAATTTGTGGAAGCATGGGGAAGAGTAGGAAAGGGGGGAAGGACAAAGATGTAATCACAGCTAACAGTATTTCCTATCCTCCCGCCATGACTTCAATGGGACCTTCAGGTCATTAACGCCGACAAAAAAAATGCATTCGGTTAGCCGAAGAGGTGCGGTCTGCCCTGCTGGCCGGAGAATTCCGTGTTGGGACTTTTCTTGTGGAGTGAAACCAAGGATGCACATTTCTAGGATAAAGATTTCAAAATGGCAACGTAGGCTTCCATGTACAAAGCTTTGTTGTATGGTTTCTGTCACGTCTCGTAGTTGACAGTTTTTGGAGGCTGCCAATTGAGTCGCCAACACTTCAAGCACTGATGCCACACTGCTAAACTAATGAAGAAGTGTGTACTCTCTAAACATTATGTTTGTTTTGTTTACGAAATGCGTATAATTAGATCTAGTCTTGTCGTCCAACGAGGTGCTTTTGTTGTTGTTGTTTCCTCGCCTCATTTTGAAATCGAGGCTAGTCTAGCGCGATTTTTTTTTTGGTCTCGTATTCATTTCGGTGTTAAAGAAAATATTTCTATAGTATAGACTTTGTTGATGTAGTCTTTGTGTGAGTGTGTGTGTGTGTGCGTGTCTGTGTGTACGGTGGTAATGCTGAACTAACCAAACGATGTACATAGTCTCTAATGTTGTTTTAAATTCTCGGTGTGTCTCATTATCCTAGTCACAGAACTATAAGGTAAACAATCGAAACAATACGACAGAGAGAGAGACAGAGACAGAGTGAGACAGAAAGAGAGAGAGAGAAGAAGAAAGAGATATAGAGAGAAAAAGAGAGATAGAGAAAAAGAAAGAGAGAGAAAAAGTGAGAGAGAGAAAGAAAGAGATAGAAAGAAAAAGAAAGAAAAAGGGGCAGAGAGAGAGAGAGAAGAGACAGAGGGAACTATAGTTATTCAATAAAATGAGAAAAGAGAGAGAGCGAGAGAGAGAGAACTATAATTTTCTATAAAATGTTATCGAGAGAGAAATAGACATCAAAACACTTGGAAGCCAGGAAGAGAAAAAAGAGATAAGAGAAAGAGAAAGTGTTTGTGTGTTTGTATTCATCTGACATCTCTTCTCTTTCGATTGCTCACCTTGATGCATTCACGTGTCTCTCTAGATTGGGAAGCTCATAAACTAGTCTCTTAATCAGTCTCTCGCATTAGCCGAGGGTTGAACCAAAACAAACTGGGTTATAGATCAAGTAGTCGTTCTCATTTTCCTCACCTTCATCTTTCCTTTTTGGGTTCCTCCAGAAACTGGATACCCCTGTCCTGCTCCTAACGTCTGAACATACACAACGTCTCCCCGCCCCAGCTCCTCCCTCCCACGCCCATCTCACCTCAAACTTATCTTGGCATTCTCGACGTTCCAACGGGGCGCCAACAATTTCGCGAAGGCGCAACTCGAATATTCAGTTTCATAAAAGTAATTAACTTTCAAGTCGCAGAGTTATGTTTGGATGAAAAACGAATTTCCTCCTTCAGAAGTGTCTTTTCATTTAAAAAAAAAAAGTGGGGTTCTTGGGGAGAGGGAGGGGGAACTCTTAAAAAAAACATATTACGCCCCCGAACTGCTTTCAAAGTTTTACACCTCCTCTTCCCACTTTTTGTGTTCCTTCTCGCCTCATTTCATTCCTCCCAAGTAACACCCATTAAGGAGAATTTATTATTTGAATAGTAACTTCTGTCGTCAAAGAAATAAAAAGTGCACGAGAAATGAGAAATGACCTGTGGGGGGGGGGGGGGAGACACAGATAGAAGGCGACGTCTTGAGTGATCGGTTCTTGTCGTAAAACTCCCCGGATGTCATCGGATACTACAACTTGATCGAGATCTAAATAACATTTTTTGAAAATGTTTATTTGTGACTGTATAATAAACGTAAACCTCTTGTGAAAGGGATGGCTTTGACTTGACAAGCTAGTAGATTTAGTATAGTCTTCTGAGCAGGTTCCGAACACTTAGTCCTTGATGTAAACTATTTATATATTTCCTAGGACTTGTGTAAAACAAGTTGGTAACACCATCTGTGACTACCTTTCTGTTTTTAAGAAGATATTTTCTTCCAAGACACCACAACTCCTTCAAGGAATTACGTTATCCTAATGACAGTTGCTTTTCTAAATTACGAGTAAGGGCATTTGATCTGCAGAGACCAAAAACTTGTATGCTGACTATCCCGATTACATAATCACACAGATTTTAGTGGATTCTGGAACACCCACCAGAGATGATCATTTTAAAAACTGGAAATCATCTGCTGGGCAGGTAAATAAACATCTCATCGTCCTCCACTTCGTGTGATGCTCAGGTAAATAGATCTAGCTTACAGACCAATCATTACAGCTGCAAGAGATGGAACAACAATTAAAGCTAAATAGCAAAACTATATTTTATATTTGTTGCAATATATATATATTAAAACGCAACTACTTGAAGGGAGGTAATTCGCTAGAGTCTTGCAGACGATGTTCCAGACGATGTTCTACGTCACATTCTTTGACTACCCTCGAGCTTCGGTACCAGTTCTGAATTTTTTTTTTAGACGCTTTAAGTTCTTCGACTTTCCCAAAGAGTTCAAATCGCTTACAATTTTTTTCTCTTCTTGACTTCATTGCGGCGTCAACAAGCTTCAAGTTGCCATGTTTATTTTTTTCTTTTCAAGTCGTTTGAAAGTAGATATACTAGAAACTCCCTGGGGTGAAAACTAAGTACCGACGTGTTCTTTGTTCACCCCTCCTTCACCATTATGTCAAGCTGAATATTTAAAGAGAGCATAAAATTAGGTTGGGTTTTAAATATAGTGGGTTTTTTTTTACAGACTCATGAAGTCATCATAAGGTCATTAGCAACACGACAAAAGAGCTTAGGAGCCATTGTTTCTTAGGTTGTAGGGTTAATTAAAGTGCGATGTCAATAGATATAAACATACAACAGAATATGCAATTCGGTCTTTGTATTAGTTATCTTTGTTGTTGTTTGTTGTCCTTGTTGTCTTTGCATGTCTCCTTTGTATCTGCGAGATTGCCATCAATTAAGTGTTAACCTTTGACAATGTCACGCTCAATTGCACATCGCATCAAGACCATGTAATAGCAGGTTTAGGGTTAAAATGACTTAGCACGAAATTTGAAATTTACTGACAAAATTATGGATTTTTTTTTCCTTCTGAATTTCGAGACTAAGAACGCGTGAAAGAAATATGTTTCAGTTGTAACAAACAAAAAATGACATTTCTCAACGTTGATTATCCGTTGCTCCATTTGGACACGCCATTGTAAATAAGGTTGTTAGCCTCGTCATGGAATAGACATCATATACTTAAACCTAGTCTCAGAGCCAGGGTGAGGTATAGGAGTGTGACAGTGTGATTATCAGTACGACTTTTGATTTCCTTTACTGAGAAAACTGACCCCTAATCAATTCATTACCTGCAAGAAAAAAGAAAACCACATCAAGTGTCCTCTCTCTTCTCGTCTCTGTAATCTCTCATAACGTGCACATCTAGTGTCCTCTCTCTTCTCGTCTCTGTAATCTCTCATAACGTGCACATCTAGTGTCCTCTCTCTTCTCGTCTCTGTAATCTCTCATAAAGTGCACATCAAGTGTCCTCTCTCTTCTCGTTTCTGTAATCTCTCATAAAGTGCACATCAAGTGTCCTCTCTCTTCTCGTTTCTGTAATCTCTCATAAAGTGCACATTAGTGTCCTCTCTCTTCTCGTCTCTGTAATCTCTCATAAAGTGCACATCAAGTATATCCTCTCTCTTCTCGTCTCGTCTCTATAATCTCTCATAAAGTGCAAGTTTATTTCTTCCCGAATGGGGCCCCAATGCACCGCTGCAGTCCACCTGTCGATGCCAGATTTGCACCCATGACATATAAGATGTAGATGCCGAGTTCAGGTCCTCATCAAGTCAACTCGGTATCTTTATAAACTGTAAGGCAGTAGTGTGATAAATAATGACGTAACTTCACTACCTGATAACCCGTGCAATGTTTACTGGAACTATGGGGCGTTATAGAACTGAACCACAGGATTGGGAAAGTGGGTGGGTTTCGAGATAAATAGTCATACAGACAGACAGATAGATAGATAGATAGATAGATAGATAGATAGATAGATAGATAGATAGATAGATAGATAGACAGACAGACAGACAGACAGACAGATAGATAGATAGAGAGAGAGAGAGAGAGAGAGAGAGAGAGAGAGAGAGAGAAAGAGAAAAAGAGAGTAAGAGAGAGAGAGAGAGATGATCCACAAACCAAGGGTGAGTACATATCTTGACCACTTCCACTCAGGTGGTCTCTCCTTCACTCTAAAGCCTCTTTGTTCTTTGTTCTTTAAGAAACACGTTGACTGTCTCTTGTGTCTCTGGTCTAGGGTTAAAGGTCATTCTAGCACTTGAAAACAAACGTTAGCCAGTGATGACAAGAAATCATAGCTGTGTACGTGTGAGTGTGTACGTGTGAGTGTGTGTCTGTGTGAGTGTGTGAGTGTGGGAGGA